>NC_136490.1:11432334-11739834 GCF_053919585.1 Euprymna scolopes
GGTCGCTTCTCAACCTATATACGCAATAAACTACATTCTTTAAATTTGGTATATAGGGTATTCAGATATGTGGAAAACTTTTTAATCGGTTTTCATCCAGGGGATGCTAAGAGGGCAAAAATTTTAAAAAATGTTACGTATAAGTAATCCGATTTTTATCTCTTTGATAACTGTTCCACGATTGCGGATGCGTGAATGGTTTACATAGCAGATTCTCTATGTTAAGAATAAGCACGGTTGAAAGCACTTTTTAAAGAGAGTGTCACGCTGGCCTATTCGTCATCGTACTTGACTCTCTGTCTGTAGGTTTTGGTTTGAATCTCAGCTCGTGTATTTCTTTTACTTACAGGAAGTGAACTGTTTAGAAAAAACATAATACTCGTATGTACATGTCTCAGTTTCTGTATGAATTAAACTATAATATTTATTTATATTTTACACCCGGGCAACACCTGGCGACTTGCCAGTTAGTATATAAAAAATATTCTAAACCATCAGAGTATATAAAATCTATGAGTAATACATTTCCATTAATATGATAATTATAAATATGTTATTGCTTTTCTAATGAGAATAACAATTAAATACGTTTTTAAGAAAATGTCGAACGGAAACTTCGTGATTTTTTTCAATCCGAACGACGGCCAATTTTAAAACGCTAATCAAAAGATAAAAATAACAAAAAAAACATAAAATTATAATCGAAAACAATAATCATATGGTAATTTCAATGAGAAAATGTACTTGTGGATTTTTCAGTGTTGGAATAATATTAGGTTGGTGCAAAAATAATGTGTTTTTTATATATAGTTGAACGTCAAAAAATGACATTATTTTTGCACCGACCTAATTACATTATTTAGTAGAAAACCATTTTTACTATGATGAGAAGGAATTTTTCACTTTTTTATTATCTTCTTACAATTTACTTAATAATAGATATCTGTAATAAGTTTAATAAATAAAATATAGCATTTCGCAATTTCGTAGTAACGATTTCATTAACTCAATGTTTAATCATCTTCCGGTAATTTGCCTGGAATAAACGGACGGAAACGCGGTCTTTATTCTGCATACGTATCAACTAAATATATATCTGTCTTCCTCTAAAAACATTAACGAATAATGAACTTGTCTTTTTCTAGAAACAATTCCAAGTGATAAGTGGAAGTCTTTCATTAGATGTACAATATTTACAAATATTTCATGCTTTTGGTATTTCTTTTTAATTTACTATTAAAAACATAATTTCCAAAGTGATATTAAATGTAGAAAGAAAAACAAAACGCATAAAATATGTTCACATATTGTACTGTAATGTATTGGTTAATTGTCAGTATATACCGCTTCATACCCTCCAAGAAATTTCAGCAAAAGCCTATTAGCCAACCGTGGTTTACTCTAGAATGTGCCGCTGCCATTGCGCACAGAAACCACTATTTCCACTGCTTTCAGCGAATTAGATGTGCTAAGACTAAAAACACTTTTGGGACTGCAAACAACCAATGTAAAAGAGTGAGAGAATTGTATACTCGGTCTATCAAATCCAATTTAGCTGAGCAGCGACTTGGTTCTCATGAGTTTTGCGAATAAAATGCGGGCTCCTGAACCGAAGCGTACCCTCTATCCCAAGCATCATCAATGGATCTGTGGTAATCTCATCAGCATCTGACAAAGCAAAATTTTTTGCCAAGAACATTACAGCAAATATTACGATTTTTGATCATGGCCGCATACCCACCGTATTTCTTCCTGTGTTTTAAAATACGCTATTCGACATACAAATATATGTGCGTGATGTTGCCAAGCTTATCAAAAACTGTAGATTCCAACAAAGCCACTGGCCGCAATCGTAGTGCTTAAAAGGCTTCAATCAGAACTAGCTCCCATAGTTTATTAACTGCTTAAATGTTGCCTTAAGGAGAATTTTTTCATAGCACCCTGAGAAACTCTGTATCTAAAAATTCGACAGGCAGATCATATCTCTCTTAGTACAAACCAATCAGTTCTCTGTGTGTTATGAGTAAGTTGCTGAAATCTATGACAAATAGAGAAGTAGTCAACCACCTGATCAGAAACAGCCTACTCAGTGTAGATCTCCGTTCTGCTAGATCTACAGTTTACAGGCTACCTGTAATATCATATGATTAGTGTATCTGTCGACAAGAACTTGGTTCTTCGAGCAATAACTCTTTACATATCTAAGGTTGTTGAAAGAGTATGCCATAAAAGCGTACTTTACAAGATCTCAAGCTATGAATAGCTGGAAATGTCCTTTGAGTTATTAAATTCTTTCTCGCTGTTATAATTATAAGACTAGTCTTCGATGGGCAGAAATCAGAAGCTCACATTATTGATAACTATTTGTTATTTAACACTATTTTATAAACTCGGCGAAAATCATTGGAGTTTTTATCCTACAAATATATTATTAACCTGAACTACTTTATATATATATATATATATATATATATATATATATATATATATATATATATATATATATATAGTAGAAATGATAATTCATAAAAACTGAAGGAAGTGCTCAATACTGTTGTAAAGCAAATATGCGTTTTATTTTTTTATCACCGTATTTTTCTGTTAAGTTACATTATTATTTCAGCTACTCGGCCGTATATATATATATATATATATATATATATATATATATATATATATATATATATAAAAGTGAAAGTGTATGTCTGCCTGTGCATCTGTGTGTCTGTGTATCTGTGTGTACATTTCCCTACGCAATAACTCTGTCAATTTTTAGTCTACAGACTCGAAATTTGATATACAGGGTACTGAGATTTGGAAAAATTGATGTGATCAGTTTTTGGCCAGAAATTTGGCGATTAAGGGGTCAAAGTTCAACGATTTGACCTTTGAGAACTCTACCAAACTCCTCCGACAATTTTGGGTCTAATCACTTGAAATTTTAGATATACGTTCCTTGGTAATGGATCTAACTTAATAACTTGATTTCAGTCCAAATCAATAAATGTTAAGGGGTCATAATAGGGGTCAAAGTTATTGGGCGCTTTTTTTTATTATTTTGCTCAACATACACCTTCAAATACCCGGGCAACGCCGGGCTGAAATACTAGTCTATATATCTATAAAAGTAAATATGTCTGTCTGTCTTTGTATCTGCGTATCTGTATATGTGTGTCTGTGTGTGTACATTTCCCTACGCAATAACTCTGTCGATTTTTAGTCTACAGACTCGAAATTTGCAATTTGATATACAGGGTACTGAGATTTGGAAAAATCGATGTGATCAGTTTTCGGCCAGAAATTTGGCAATTAAGGGTTCAAAGTTCAAGGATTTAATCTTTTATAACTCTACCAAACTCCTCCGACAAAACCACTTGAAATTTTAGATATCGGTTCCTTATATATATCTATATCTATATATATATATATATATATATATATATATATATATATATTATATAGTTCAGGTTTATAATATATTTGCACTACAATACTTTTATTGTCATCTAAATCGGTTAAATCACCTAATTTTTCTAGCAAAATAAATGATTGCCTGCTCTAGTCGAGGACTCCCGCTGTGCACCGCGAAGAAGTTTCATATGCCTCCCCACAGTTACATAATGCACAACACGTTGTACTCTACATTTCACCGTAGAGAACTTACAGTTAATTTTATAAAGAAAAATATAGAATTGCTTGGGTAAAAGTTTAAAATGGTAAACTGAAGTATCATGATTTAATTGCGCTTTGAATAGAGACATCCATTTAGAAACCGATCTTGACTTATCAAAGAACCTTATGTTGATTTCATCCGCCTGGCCCTTCTACTTGTGCCAGGATACAAAATTTCCAAATCTACTTGTGATGTAAGTCCGTATAAAGGTGTTAACTTTGGTCAAAATCGGAATGTTCCGACTTTAATAAGATTTTTTCGATGTTCGATTTTCGATATTATCGGAGACATTCCGATAGAAAACCTACGGAGGAACACTCCCAGACACATAAAGTTCGTTTGTGTAAAATTAAAAAATATCGACTCAATCATTTCGGAAGGAACTCACACACAAAAACACATTCAGATTCACGCAGAAAAAATAGTTCAGTACATATATATATATATATATATATATATATATATATATATATATATAGAGAGAGAGAGAGAGAGAGAGAGACAGACAGACAGACAGACAGAGAGAGAGAGACAGAGAGAGCATAATCGCGTTGACACACCGGTTTTCGTAAGATCACCGAAGTTAAGCAACGTTGAGCCTGCTTAGTACAATTTGGGAATTCTGGGCGCTGTATGTGCTCTCCGCATATCTCGGCATTTGTTTCCAGCCGTCTAGAATTTCACTTGCTACTGATATTTAACAATGTCGTCTCAAGAGAGGTGTGGTTGGAGATTGCGCACCTCATGCCACAAAAATTTCACGCGCAAGCAACCCTTCGTGGGTATCCATAGTCTGTCCAAGACTGAAAGAGCCTATATATATATATATATATATATATATATATATATATATATATATAATTGAACATGTCTGTGTGTCAGTGTGTGTATGTCTGTGTGTCTGTGTACATTTCCTTACGCAATAACTATGTCAATGTTTCGTCTACAGACTCGAAATTTGATATACCAGTTACTGAGATTTGGGAAAATCTATATGATTCGTTTTGGGCCAGAAATTTCGCTGTTAAGGGATCAAAGTTCAACGATTTAACCATTGAGAACTCTACCAAACTCCTACGAGAATTTTGGGTCTAAAAACTTGAAATTTTAGATATAGGTTCCTTGGACATGGATCTAATTTAATAACTTGATTAGAGCCCAAAATAATGAATGTTAAGAGGTCATAATAGGGGTCAAAGTTAACAAAAAAATTATCCTTTTTTTTTACTCAGCATACACCTCCAAACACCCGGGCAACGCCGGGCACCCATGCTAGTATAGCTATAAAAGTGAACATATTTGTGTCTGTGTGCGTCTGTGTGTGTATGTGTCTGTGTACATTTCCCTACGCAATAACTCTGTCAATTTTTAGTCCACAGACTCGAAATATGATATACAGAGCACTGAGATTTGGGGAAATCGATGTGATCGGTGTTTGGTCAGAAATTTGGCTGTTAAGGCGTCAAAGTTCAACGATTTGACCTTTGAGAACTCTACCAAACTCCTCCGCCAATTTTGGGTCTAAACACTTGTTTTTTTTAGATATAAATTCCTTGGGCATGGATCTAACTTAATAACTTGATTTGAGCCCAAAACAATAAATGTTAAGGGATCATAATAGGGGACGAATTTTAAAAAATTGCCCGCTTTTTTTTTGCTCAACATACACCTTCAAACACCCTGGCATCGCCGGGCTTAAATGCTTGTATATATATAAAAGTGAAAGTGTGTGTGTGTGTGTGTGTATGTTTATATTTCCATACGCAATAACTCTGAGAATTGTTAGTCTACAGACTCGAAATTTTATATACAGGGTACTGAGATTTGGGAAAATCTATGTGATCGGTTTTCGGCCAGAAATTCGGCTGTTAAGGGATCAAAGTTCAACGATTTGACTTTTGAGACTCTACCAAACTCCTCCCACAATTTTGTGCCTAAACACTTAAAATTTTAGATATAGGTTCCTTGGACATAGATCTAACTTAATCACTGTAGTTGAGTCTAAAACAATAAATTTTAAGGGGTCATAATAGGGGTCAAAGTTTAAAAAAATTAATCCTTTTTTTTGTGTGTATAGAAAGAGATAGAGAGAAATATGCATTTTGTTCGTTTTCTTATGCGATATATTTACTGATGTTTAATACATATTGATCCTCTGATCGTTCAATATAAACAGATTCCTGTCATGAACTGTCCCCACAAGTATTCAAATTTACTCCAATCAATAATTCCGTCTCGTTAACTCTTCTCTTCGATTGGATTTTTGGCTTGCATTGGGATTGTCTAATTTGAGTAAATAAACGTGTTATTCTTATTTTATAATAGCGGCTGCACACACAACGCCGAGCCAAACACAACATCAAGTGCACTCAATATCGTCTTACCATCAACGCTTACCTTGTGAACTCTGAGTATGGGAAATTCCCATATGCACAAAGCAAAATCACTGAAAAAACAAAAATACCCTAACTAAGGGTAAGGATAATAAGTAAACGTAGGAGAAAATGATGGTTAAAATTATTACGAACTGATCTTGATTCGAACCTGGAATCTTCTGGTCCGTAGTCAGACGCGTTATCCATTGCGCCACAAGACCTGTACGCATGCTGTAATATTTTACCCCAACTCTACACACACGATGCGAAATTCTATTGACATGTGCAGGTAACTGTTTCGACAAAAACCAAACGGCTCCAAAACCCTTATTTCGGGCTTTTTGTGTTACTTGGCATTGTTCGTTACGAACCATATATAGATATCGACAATCTAGGGACTCACACCTTTCAGAGAAAAAAATATTTTTTTCAACTCGGTGCATCTGCTCGAAAGTTTTATTGATATATATACACACATAAATAAACATATAGAATGTTATTAATAGTATAGATTATATTTGCGAAATTTCAACTATGAAACCAGTTTATGCCCGTGTTTTTTATTTAACTCGCGGAGAAAGACTATGTTGCACCAGCGTTCTGTAACCATTTTAAAAATCATCAATAAAATTCATGACTACTGTATACTCTGTAAAGCTCATTTATATCGAAGCACACTTTCAATGTAAAGTGCAGTCGTTTCCTAATTTGCATAAGACCCTACCCAACCCGTAACTAAGAATAGAGAAACCGTTTGTTAATTATTTTTGGCAGAAAACGCTGGAAATATTCAGAATGTAATCAGAACAAAATATGCACACTTTTTGTCGGTTAATTACATGTGACTGTCAATTTATTTGCAGCAGACAAGTGGGCTGTTTAATTGCACATGTCGTCATAAAAATGAAAACTTTATCACGACTAGCGTCGTATGCAATTTTTATTTCGTGAAAAACTATATATGCGACTGTATATGTATACTTTTGTTTGACATAACCCTTGAGTTAGGTCTAAACTAGGGTTTCCCAACATTTTTTCTGCAAATGTGTATGTATACTTTTGTTTGACATAACCCTTGAGTTAGGTCTAAACTAGGGTTTCCCAACATTTTTTCTGCAAATGTATATGTATACTTTTGTTTGACATAACCCTTGAGTTAGGTCTAAACTAGGGTTTCCCAACATTTTTTCTGCAAATGTATATGTATACTTTTGTTTGACATAACCCTTGAGTTAGGTCTAAACTAGGGTTTCCCAACATTTTTTCTGCAAATGTATATGTATACTTTTGTTTGACATAACCCTTGAGTTAGGTCTAAACTAGGGTTTCCCAACATTTTTTCTGCAAATGTGTATGTATACTTTTGTTTGACATAACCCTTGAGTTAGGTCTAAACTAGGGTTTCCCAACTACTTTTCTGCAAATGTATATGTATACTTTTGTTTGACATAACCCTTGAGTTAGGTCTAAACTAGGGTTTCCCAACATTTTTTCTGCAAATGTATATGTATACTTTTGTTTGACATAACCCTTGAGTTAGGTCTAAACTAGGGTTTCCCAACATTTTTTCTGCAAATGTGTATGTATACTTTTGTTTGACATAACCCTTGAGTTAGGTCTAAACTAGGGTTTCCCAACTACTTTTCTGCAAATGTATATGTATACTTTTGTTTGACATAACCCTTGAGTTAGGTCTAAACTAGGGTTTCCCAACATTTTTTCTGCAAATGTATATGTATACTTTTGTTTGACATAACCCTTGAGTTAGGTCTAAACTAGGGTTTCCCAACATTTTTTCTGCAAATGTATATGTATACTTTTGTTTGACATAACCCTTGAGTTAGGTCTAAACTAGGGTTTCCCAACATTTTTTCTGCAAATGTATATGTATACTTTTGTTTGACATAACCCTTGAGTTAGGTCTAAACTAGGGTTTCCCAACATTTTTTCTGCAAATGTATATGTATACTTTTGTTTGACATAACCCTTGAGTTAGGTCTAAACTAGGGTTTCCCAACATTTTTTCTGCAAATGTATATGTATACTTTTGTTTGACATAACCCTTGAGTTAGGTCTAAACTAGGGTTTCCCAACATTTTTTCTGCAAATGTGTATGTATACTTTTGTTTGACATAACCCTTGAGTTAGGTCTAAACTAGGGTTTCCCAACATTTTTTCTGCAAATGTATATGTATACTTTTGTTTGACATAACCCTTGAGTTAGGTCTAAACTAGGGTTTCCCAACATTTTTTCTGCAAATGTGTATGTATACTTTTGTTTGACATAACCCTTGAGTTAGGTCTAAACTAGGGTTTCCCAACATTTTTTCTGCAAATGTGTATGTATACTTTTGTTTGACATAACCCTTGAGTTAGGTCTAAACTAGGGTTTCCCAACATTTTTTCTGCAAATGTGTATGTATACTTTTGTTTGACATAACCCTTGAGTTAGGTCTAAACTAGGGTTTCCCAACATTTTTTCTGCAAATGTATATGTATACTTTTGTTTGACATAACCCTTGAGTTAGGTCTAAACTAGGGTTTCCCAACATTTTTTCTGCAAATGTATATGTATACTTTTGTTTGACATAACCCTTGAGTTAGGTCTAAACTAGGGTTTCCCAACATTTTTTCTGCAAATGTGTATGTATACTTTTGTTTGACATAACCCTTGAGTTAGGTCTAAACTAGGGTTTCCCAACTACTTTTCTGCAAATGTATATGTATACTTTTGTTTGACATAACCCTTGAGTTAGGTCTAAACTAGGGTTTCCCAACATTTTTTCTGCAAATGTATATGTATACTTTTGTTTGACATAACCCTTGAGTTAGGTCTAAACTAGGGTTTCCCAACATTTTTTCTGCAAATGTGTATGTATACTTTTGTTTGACATAACCCTTGAGTTAGGTCTAAACTAGGGTTTCCCAACTACTTTGCTGCAAATGTATATGTATACTTTTGTTTGACATAACCCTTGAGTTAGGTCTAAACTAGGGTTTCCCAACATTTTTTCTGCAAATGTATATGTATACTTTTGTTTGACATAACCCTTGAGTTAGGTCTAAACTAGGGTTTCCCAACATTTTTTCTGCAAATGTGTATGTATACTTTTGTTTGACATAACCCTTGAGTTAGGTCTAAACTAGGGTTTCCCAACATTTTTTCTGCAAATGTATATGTATACTTTTGTTTGACATAACCCTTGAGTTAGGTCTAAACTAGGGTTTCCCAACTACTTTTCTGCAAATGTATATGTATACTTTTGTTTGACATAACCCTTGAGTTAGGTCTAAACTAGGGTTTCCCAACATTTTTTCTGCAAATGTGTATGTATACTTTTGTTTGACATAACCCTTGAGTTAGGTCTAAACTAGGGTTTCCCAACATTTTTTCTGCAAATGTATATGTATACTTTTGTTTGACATAACCCTTGAGTTAGGTCTAAACTAGGGTTTCCCAACATTTTTTCTGCAAATGTGTATGTATACTTTTGTTTGACATAACCCTTGAGTTAGGTCTAAACTAGGGTTTCCCAACATTTTTTCTGCAAATGTATATGTATACTTTTGTTTGACATAACCCTTGAGTTAGGTCTAAACTAGGGTTTCCCAACATTTTTTCTGCAAATGTATATGTATACTTTTGTTTGACATAACCCTTGAGTTAGGTCTAAACTAGGGTTTCCCAACATTTTTTCTGCAAATGTATATGTATACTTTTGTTTGACATAACCCTTGAGTTAGGTCTAAACTAGGGTTTCCCAACATTTTTTCTGCAAATGTATATGTATACTTTTGTTTGACATAACCCTTGAGTTAGGTCTAAACTAGGGTTTCCCAACTACTTTTCTGCAAATGTATATGTATACTTTTGTTTGACATAACCCTTGAGTTAGGTCTAAACTAGGGTTTCCCAACTACTTTTCTGTAAATGTATATGTATACTTTTGTTTGACATAACCCTTGAGTTAGGTCTAAACTAGGGTTTCCCAACTACTTTTCTGCAAATGTATATGTATACTTTTGTTTGACATAACCCTTGAGTTAGGTCTAAACTAGGGTTTCCCAACATTTTTTCTGCAAATGTATATGTATACTTTTGTTTGACATAACCCTTGAGTTAGGTCTAAACTAGGGTTTCCCAACATTTTTTCTGCAAATGTGTATGTATACTTTTGTTTGACATAACCCTTGAGTTAGGTCTAAACTAGGGTTTCCCAACTACTTTTCTGCAAATGTATATGTATACTTTTGTTTGACATAACCCTTGAGTTAGGTCTAAACTAGGGTTTCCCAACATTTTTTCTGCAAATGTATATGTATACTTTTGTTTGACATAACCCTTGAGTTAGGTCTAAACTAGGGTTTCCCAACATTTTTTCTGCAAATGTATATGTATACTTTTGTTTGACATAACCCTTGAGTTAGGTCTAAACTAGGGTTTCCCAACATTTTTTCTGCAAATGTATATGTATACTTTTGTTTGACATAACCCTTGAGTTAGGTCTAAACTAGGGTTTCCCAACATTTTTTCTGCAAATGTATATGTATACTTTTGTTTGACATAACCCTTGAGTTAGGTCTAAACTAGGGTTTCCCAACATTTTTTCTGCAAATGTATATGTATACTTTTGTTTGACATAACCTTTGAGTTAGGTCTAAACTAGGGTTTCCCAACATTTTTTCTGCAAATGTGTATGTATACTTTTGTTTGACATAACCCTTGAGTTAGGTCTAAACTAGGGTTTCCCAACTACTTTTCTGCAAATGTATATGTATACTTTTGTTTGACATAACCCTTGAGTTAGGTCTAAACTAGGGTTTCCCAACATTTTTTCTGCAAATGTATATGTATACTTTTGTTTGACATAACCCTTGAGTTAGGTCTAAACTAGGGTTTCCCAACATTTTTTCTGCAAATGTGTATGTATACTTTTGTTTGACATAACCCTTGAGTTAGGTCTAAACTAGGGTTTCCCAACTACTTTTCTGCAAATGTATATGTATACTTTTGTTTGACATAACCCTTGAGTTAGGTCTAAACTAGGGTTTCCCAACATTTTTTCTGCAAATGTATATGTATACTTTTGTTTGACATAACCCTTGAGTTAGGTCTAAACTAGGGTTTCCCAACATTTTTTCTGCAAATGTGTATGTATACTTTTGTTTGACATAACCCTTGAGTTAGGTCTAAACTAGGGTTTCCCAACTACTTTTCTGCAAATGTATATGTATACTTTTGTTTGACATAACCCTTGAGTTAGGTCTAAACTAGGGTTTCCCAACATTTTTTCTGCAAATGTATATGTATACTTTTGTTTGACATAACCCTTGAGTTAGGTCTAAACTAGGGTTTCCCAACATTTTTTCTGCAAATGTATATGTATACTTTTGTTTGACATAACCCTTGAGTTAGGTCTAAACTAGGGTTTCCCAACATTTTTTCTGCAAATGTGTATGTATACTTTTGTTTGACATAACCCTTGAGTTAGGTCTAAACTAGGGTTTCCCAACATTTTTTCTGCAAATGTATATGTATACTTTTGTTTGACATAACCCTTGAGTTAGGTCTAAACTAGGGTTTCCCAACATTTTTTCTGCAAATGTATATGTATACTTTTGTTTGACATAACCCTTGAGTTAGGTCTAAACTAGGGTTTCCCAACATTTTTTCTGCAAATGTGTATGTATACTTTTGTTTGACATAACCCTTGAGTTAGGTCTAAACTAGGGTTTCCCAACTACTTTTCTGCAAATGTATATGTATACTTTTGTTTGACATAACCCTTGAGTTAGGTCTAAACTAGGGTTTCCCAACATTTTTTCTGCAAATGTATATGTATACTTTTGTTTGACATAACCCTTGAGTTAGGTCTAAACTAGGGTTTCCCAACATTTTTTCTGCAAATGTGTATGTATACTTTTGTTTGACATAACCCTTGAGTTAGGTCTAAACTAGGGTTTCCCAACTACTTTTCTGCAAATGTATATGTATACTTTTGTTTGACATAACCCTTGAGTTAGGTCTAAACTAGGGTTTCCCAACATTTTTTCTGCAAATGTATATGTATACTTTTGTTTGACATAACCCTTGAGTTAGGTCTAAACTAGGGTTTCCCAACATTTTTTCTGCAAATGTATATGTATACTTTTGTTTGACATAACCCTTGAGTTAGGTCTAAACTAGGGTTTCCCAACATTTTTTCTGCAAATGTATATGTATACTTTTGTTTGACATAACCCTTGAGTTAGGTCTAAACTAGGGTTTCCCAACATTTTTTCTGCAAATGTATATGTATACTTTTGTTTGACATAACCCTTGAGTTAGGTCTAAACTAGGGTTTCCCAACTACTTTTCTGCAAATGTATATGTATACTTTTGTTTGACATAACCCTTGAGTTAGGTCTAAACTAGGGTTTCCCAACATTTTTTCTGCAAATGTGTATGTATACTTTTGTTTGACATAACCCTTGAGTTAGGTCTAAACTAGGGTTTCCCAACATTTTTTCTGCAAATGTATATGTATACTTTTGTTTGACATAACCCTTGAGTTAGGTCTAAACTAGGGTTTCCCAACATTTTTTCTGCAAATGTGTATGTATACTTTTGTTTGACATAACCCTTGAGTTAGGTCTAAACTAGGGTTTCCCAACATTTTTTCTGCAAATGTATATGTATACTTTTGTTTGACATAACCCTTGAGTTAGGTCTAAACTAGGGTTTCCCAACATTTTTTCTGCAAATGTATATGTATACTTTTGTTTGACATAACCCTTGAGTTAGGTCTAAACTAGGGTTTCCCAACATTTTTTCTGCAAATGTATATGTATACTTTTGTTTGACATAACCCTTGAGTTAGGTCTAAACTAGGGTTTCCCAACATTTTTTCTGCAAATGTATATGTATACTTTTGTTTGACATAACCCTTGAGTTAGGTCTAAACTAGGGTTTCCCAACTACTTTTCTGCAAATGTATATGTATACTTTTGTTTGACATAACCCTTGAGTTAGGTCTAAACTAGGGTTTCCCAACTACTTTTCTGCAAATGTATATGTATACTTTTGTTTGACATAACCCTTGAGTTAGGTCTAAACTAGGGTTTCCCAACATTTTTTCTGCAAATGTATATGTATACTTTTGTTTGACATAACCCTTGAGTTAGGTCTAAACTAGGGTTTCCCAACATTTTTTCTGCAAATGTATATGTATACTTTTGTTTGACATAACCCTTGAGTTAGGTCTAAACTAGGGTTTCCCAACATTTTTTCTGCAAATGTATATGTATACTTTTGTTTGACATAACCCTTGAGTTAGGTCTAAACTAGGGTTTCCCAACATTTTTTCTGCAAATGTATATGTATACTTTTGTTTGACATAACCCTTGAGTTAGGTCTAAACTAGGGTTTCCCAACATTTTTTCTGCAAATGTATATGTATACTTTTGTTTGACATAACCCTTGAGTTAGGTCTAAACTAGGGTTTCCCAACTACTTTTCTGCAAATGTATATGTATACTTTTGTTTGACATAACCCTTGAGTTAGGTCTAAACTAGGGTTTCCCAACATTTTTTCTGCAAATGTATATGTATACTTTTGTTTGACATAACCCTTGAGTTAGGTCTAAACTAGGGTTTCCCAACATTTTTTCTGCAAATGTATATGTATACTTTTGTTTGACATAACCCTTGAGTTAGGTCTAAACTAGGGTTTCCCAACATTTTTTCTGCAAATGTATATGTATACTTTTGTTTGACATAACCCTTGAGTTAGGTCTAAACTAGGGTTTCCCAACTACTTTTCTGCAAATGTATATGTATACTTTTGTTTGACATAACCCTTGAGTTAGGTCTAAACTAGGGTTTCCCAACTACTTTTCTGCAAATGTATATGTATACTTTTGTTTGACATAACCCTTGAGTTAGGTCTAAACTAGGGTTTCCCAACATTTTTTCTGCAAATGTATATGTATACTTTTGTTTGACATAACCCTTGAGTTAGGTCTAAACTAGGGTTTCCCAACATTTTTTCTGCAAATGTATATGTATACTTTTGTTTGACATAACCCTTGAGTTAGGTCTAAACTAGGGTTTCCCAACATTTTTTCTGCAAATGTATATGTATACTTTTGTTTGACATAACCCTTGAGTTAGGTCTAAACTAGGGTTTCCCAACATTTTTTCTGCAAATGTATATGTATACTTTTGTTTGACATAACCCTTGAGTTAGGTCTAAACTAGGGTTTCCCAACATTTTTTCTGCAAATGTATATGTATACTTTTGTTTGACATAACCCTTGAGTTAGGTCTAAACTAGGGTTTCCCAACTACTTTTCTGCAAATGTATATGTATACTTTTGTTTGACATAACCCTTGAGTTAGGTCTAAACTAGGGTTTCCCAACATTTTTTCTGCAAATGTATATGTATACTTTTGTTTGACATAACCCTTGAGTTAGGTCTAAACTAGGGTTTCCCAACATTTTTTCTGCAAATGTATATGTATACTTTTGTTTGACATAACCCTTGAGTTAGGTCTAAACTAGGGTTTCCCAACATTTTTTCTGCAAATGTATATGTATACTTTTGTTTGACATAACCCTTGAGTTAGGTCTAAACTAGGGTTTCCCAACTACTTTTCTGCAAATGTATATGTATACTTTTGTTTGACATAACCCTTGAGTTAGGTCTAAACTAGGGTTTCCCAACATTTTTTCTGCAAATGTATATGTATACTTTTGTTTGACATAACCCTTGAGTTAGGTCTAAACTAGGGTTTCCCAACTACTTTTCTGCAAATGTATATGTATACTTTTGTTTGACATAACCCTTGAGTTAGGTCTAAACTAGGGTTTCCCAACATTTTTTCTGCAAATGTATATGTATACTTTTGTTTGACATAACCCTTGAGTTAGGTCTAAACTAGGGTTTCCCAACATTTTTTCTGCAAATGTATATGTATACTTTTGTTTGACATAACCCTTGAGTTAGGTCTAAACTAGGGTTTCCCAACATTTTTTCTGCAAATGTATATGTATACTTTTGTTTGACATAACCCTTGAGTTAGGTCTAAACTAGGGTTTCCCAACATTTTTTCTGCAAATGTGTATGTATAGTTTTGTTTGACATAACCCTTGAGTTAGGTCTAAACTAGGGTTTCCCAACTACTTTTCTGCAAATGTATATGTATACTTTTGTTTGACATAACCCTTGAGTTAGGTCTAAACTAGGGTTTCCCAACATTTTTTCTGCAAATGTATATGTATACTTTTGTTTGACATAACCCTTGAGTTAGGTCTAAACTAGGGTTTCCCAACATTTTTTCTGCAAATGTATATGTATACTTTTGTTTGACATAACCCTTGAGTTAGGTCTAAACTAGGGTTTCCCAACATTTTTTCTGCAAATGTATATGTATACTTTTGTTTGACATAACCCTTGAGTTAGGTCTAAACTAGGGTTTCCCAACTACTTTTCTGCAAA
Source organism: Euprymna scolopes (assembly GCF_053919585.1). Lineage (NCBI taxonomy): Eukaryota > Metazoa > Mollusca > Cephalopoda > Sepiida > Sepiolidae > Euprymna > Euprymna scolopes. The sequence continues at coordinate 11,447,863 of NC_136490.1, forward strand.
TGTATATGTATACTTTTGTTTGACATAACCCTTGAGTTAGGTCTAAACTAGGGTTTCCCAACATTTTTTCTGCAAATGTGTATGTATACTTTTGTTTGACATAACCCTTGAGTTAGGTCTAAACTAGGGTTTCCCAACATTTTTTCTGCAAATGTATATGTATACTTTTGTTTGACATAACCCTTGAGTTAGGTCTAAACTAGGGTTTCCCAACATTTTTTCTGCAAATGTATATGTATACTTTTGTTTGACATAACCCTTGAGTTAGGTCTAAACTAGGGTTTCCCAACATTTTTTCTGCAAATGTATATGTATACTTTTGTTTGACATAACCCTTGAGTTAGGTCTAAACTAGGGTTTCCCAACATTTTTTCTGCAAATGTATATGTATACTTTTGTTTGACATAACCCTTGAGTTAGGTCTAAACTAGGGTTTCCCAACATTTTTTCTGCAAATGTATATGTATACTTTTGTTTGACATAACCCTTGAGTTAGGTCAAAACTAGGGTTTCCCAACATTTTTTCTGCAAATGTATATGTATACTTTTGTTTGACATAACCCTTGAGTTAGGTCTAAACTAGGGTTTCCCAACATTTTTTCTGCAAATGTATATGTATACTTTTGTTTGACATAACCCTTGAGTTAGGTCTAAACTAGGGTTTCCCAACATTTTTTCTGCAAATGTATATGTATACTTTTGTTTGACATAACCCTTGAGTTAGGTCTAAACTAGGGTTTCCCAACATTTTTTCTGCAAATGTATATGTATACTTTTGTTTGACATAACCCTTGAGTTAGGTCTAAACTAGGGTTTCCCAACATTTTTTCTGCAAATGTATATGTATACTTTTGTTTGACATAACCCTTGAGTTAGGTCTAAACTAGGGTTTCCCAACATTTTTTCTGCAAATGTATATGTATACTTTTGTTTGACATAACCCTTGAGTTAGGTCTAAACTAGGGTTTCCCAACATTTTTTCTGCAAATGTATATGTATACTTTTGTTTGACATAACCCTTGAGTTAGGTCTAAACTAGGGTTTCCCAACATTTTTTCTGCAAATGTATATGTATACTTTTGTTTGACATAACCCTTGAGTTAGGTCTAAACTAGGGTTTCCCAACATTTTTTCTGCAAATGTATATGTATACTTTTGTTTGACATAACCCTTGAGTTAGGTCTAAACTAGGGTTTCCCAACATTTTTTCTGCAAATGTATATGTATACTTTTGTTTGACATAACCCTTGAGTTAGGTCTAAACTAGGGTTTCCCAACATTTTTTCTGCAAATGTATATGTATACTTTTGTTTGACATAACCCTTGAGTTAGGTCTAAACTAGGGTTTCCCAACATTTTTTCTGCAAATGTATATGTATACTTTTGTTTGACATAACCCTTGAGTTAGGTCTAAACTAGGGTTTCCCAACATTTTTTCTGCAAATGTATATGTATACTTTTGTTTGACATAACCCTTGAGTTAGGTCTAAACTAGGGTTTCCCAACATTTTTTCTGCAAATGTATATGTATACTTTTGTTTGACATAACCCTTGAGTTAGGTCTAAACTAGGGTTTCCCAACATTTTTTCTGCAAATGTATATGTATACTTTTGTTTGACATAACCCTTGAGTTAGGTCTAAACTAGGGTTTCCCAACATTTTTTCTGCAAATGTATATGTATACTTTTGTTTGACATAACCCTTGAGTTAGGTCTAAACTAGGGTTTCCCAACATTTTTTCTGCAAATGTATATGTATACTTTTGTTTGACATAACCCTTGAGTTAGGTCTAAACTAGGGTTTCCCAACATTTTTTCTGCAAATGTATATGTATACTTTTGTTTGACATAACCCTTGAGTTAGGTCTAAACTAGGGTTTCCCAACATTTTTTCTGCAAATGTATATGTATACTTTTGTTTGACATAACCCTTGAGTTAGGTCTAAACTAGGGTTTCCCAACATTTTTTCTGCAAATGTATATGTATACTTTTGTTTGACATAACCCTTGAGTTAGGTCTAAACTAGGGTTTCCCAACATTTTTTCTGCAAATGTATATGTATACTTTTGTTTGACATAACCCTTGAGTTAGGTCTAAACTAGGGTTTCCCAACATTTTTTCTGCAAATGTATATGTATACTTTTGTTTGACATAACCCTTGAGTTAGGTCTAAACTAGGGTTTCCCAACATTTTTTCTGCAAATGTATATGTATACTTTTGTTTGACATAACCCTTGAGTTAGGTCTAAACTAGGGTTTCCCAACATTTTTTCTGCAAATGTATATGTATACTTTTGTTTGACATAACCCTTGAGTTAGGTCTAAACTAGGGTTTCCCAACTACTTTTCTGCAAATGTATATGTATACTTTTGTTTGACATAACCCTTGAGTTAGGTCTAAACTAGGGTTTCCCAACATTTTTTCTGCAAATGTATATGTATACTTTTGTTTGACATAACCCTTGAGTTAGGTCTAAACTAGGGTTTCCCAACATTTTTTCTGCAAATGTATATGTATACTTTTGTTTGACATAACCCTTGAGTTAGGTCTAAACTAGGGTTTCCCAACATTTTTTCTGCAAATGTATATGTATACTTTTGTTTGACATAACCCTTGAGTTAGGTCTAAACTAGGGTTTCCCAACATTTTTTCTGCAAATGTATATGTATACTTTTGTTTGACATAACCCTTGAGTTAGGTCTAAACTAGGGTTTCCCAACATTTTTTCTGCAAATGTATATGTATACTTTTGTTTGACATAACCCTTGAGTTAGGTCTAAACTAGGGTTTCCCAACTACTTTTCTGCAAATGTATATGTATACTTTTGTTTGACATAACCCTTGAGTTAGGTCTAAACTAGGGTTTCCCAACATTTTTTCTGCAAATGTATATGTATACTTTTGTTTGACATAACCCTTGAGTTAGGTCTAAACTAGGGTTTCCCAACATTTTTTCTGCAAATGTATATGTATACTTTTGTTTGACATAACCCTTGAGTTAGGTCTAAACTAGGGTTTCCCAACATTTTTTCTGCAAATGTATATGTATACTTTTGTTTGACATAACCCTTGAGTTAGGTCTAAACTAGGGTTTCCCAACATTTTTTCTGCAAATGTGTATGTATACTTTTGTTTGACATAACCCTTGAGTTAGGTCTAAACTAGGGTTTCCCAACATTTTTTCTGCAAATGTATATGTATACTTTTGTTTGACATAACCCTTGAGTTAGGTCTAAACTAGGGTTTCCCAACATTTTTTCTGCAAATGTGTATGTATACTTTTGTTTGACATAACCCTTGAGTTAGGTCTAAACTAGGGTTTCCCAACATTTTTTCTGCAAATGTATATGTATACTTTTGTTTGACATAACCCTTGAGTTAGGTCTAAACTAGGGTTTCCCAACATTTTTTCTGCAAATGTATATGTATACTTTTGTTTGACATAACCCTTGAGTTAGGTCTAAACTAGGGTTTCCCAACATTTTTTCTGCAAATGTATATGTATACTTTTGTTTGACATAACCCTTGAGTTAGGTCTAAACTAGGGTTTCCCAACATTTTTTCTGCAAATGTATATGTATACTTTTGTTTGACATAACCGTTGAGTTAGGTCTAAACTAGGGTTTCCCAACTACTTTTCTGCAAATGTATATGTATACTTTTGTTTGACATAACCCTTGAGTTAGGTCTAAACTAGGGTTTCCCAACATTTTTTCTGCAAATGTATATGTATACTTTTGTTTGACATAACCCTTGAGTTAGGTCTAAACTAGGGTTTCCCAACATTTTTTCTGCAAATGTATATGTATACTTTTGTTTGACATAACCCTTGAGTTAGGTCTAAACTAGGGTTTCCCAACATTTTTTCTGCAAATGTATATGTATACTTTTGTTTGACATAACCCTTGAGTTAGGTCTAAACTAGGGTTTCCCAACATTTTTTCTGCAAATGTGTATGTATACTTTTGTTTGACATAACCCTTGAGTTAGGTCTAAACTAGGGTTTCCCAACTACTTTTCTGCAAATGTATATGTATACTTTTGTTTGACATAACCCTTGAGTTAGGTCTAAACTAGGGTTTCCCAACATTTTTTCTGCAAATGTGTATGTATACTTTTGTTTGACATAACCCTTGAGTTAGGTCTAAACTAGGGTTTCCCAACATTTTTTCTGCAAATGTGTATGTATACTTTTGTTTGACATAACCCTTGAGTTAGGTCTAAACTAGGGTTTCCCAACATTTTTTCTGCAAATGTATATGTATACTTTTGTTTGACATAACCCTTGAGTTAGGTCTAAACTAGGGTTTCCCAACATTTTTTCTGCAAATGTGTATGTATACTTTTGTTTGACATAACCCTTGAGTTAGGTCTAAACTAGGGTTTCCCAACATTTTTTCTGCAAATGTGTATGTATACTTTTGTTTGACATAACCCTTGAGTTAGGTCTAAACTAGGGTTTCCCAACATTTTTTCTGCAAATGTATATGTATACTTTTGTTTGACATAACCCTTGAGTTAGGTCTAAACTAGGGTTTCCCAACATTTTTTCTGCAAATGTATATGTATACTTTTGTTTGACATAACCCTTGAGTTAGGTCTAAACTAGGGTTTCCCAACATTTTTTCTGCAAATGTGTATGTATACTTTTGTTTGACATAACCCTTGAGTTAGGTCTAAACTAGGGTTTCCCAACTACTTTTCTGCAAATGTATATGTATACTTTTGTTTGACATAACCCTTGAGTTAGGTCTAAACTAGGGTTTCCCAACATTTTTTCTGCAAATGTGTATGTATACTTTTGTTTGACATAACCCTTGAGTTAGGTCTAAACTAGGGTTTCCCAACATTTTTTCTGCAAATGTGTATGTATACTTTTGTTTGACATAACCCTTGAGTTAGGTCTAAACTAGGGTTTCCCAACATTTTTTCTGCAAATGTGTATGTATACTTTTGTTTGACATAACCCTTGAGTTAGGTCAAAACTAGGGTTTCCCAACATTTTTTCTGCAAATGTATATGTATACTTTTGTTTGACATAACCCTTGAGTTAGGTCTAAACTAGGGTTTCCCAACATTTTTTCTGCAAATGTATATGTATACTTTTGTTTGACATAACCCTTGAGTTAGGTCTAAACTAGGGTTTCCCAACATTTTTTCTGCAAATGTATATGTATACTTTTGTTTGACATAACCCTTGAGTTAGGTCTAAACTAGGGTTTCCCAACATTTTTTCTGCAAATGTATATGTATACTTTTGTTTGACATAACCCTTGAGTTAGGTCTAAACTAGGGTTTCCCAACTACTTTTCTGCAAATGTATATGTATACTTTTGTTTGACATAACCCTTGAGTTAGGTCTAAACTAGGGTTTCCCAACATTTTTTCTGCAAATGTATATGTATACTTTTGTTTGACATAACCCTTGAGTTAGGTCTAAACTAGGGTTTCCCAACATTTTTTCTGCAAATGTATATGTATACTTTTGTTTGACATAACCCTTGAGTTAGGTCTAAACTAGGGTTTCCCAACATTTTTTCTGCAAATGTATATGTATACTTTTGTTTGACATAACCCTTGAGTTAGGTCTAAACTAGGGTTTCCCAACATTTTTTCTGCAAATGTGTATGTATACTTTTGTTTGACATAACCCTTGAGTTAGGTCTAAACTAGGGTTTCCCAACATTTTTTCTGCAAATGTATATGTATACTTTTGTTTGACATAACCCTTGAGTTAGGTCTAAACTAGGGTTTCCCAACATTTTTTCTGCAAATGTGTATGTATACTTTTGTTTGACATAACCCTTGAGTTAGGTCTAAACTAGGGTTTCCCAACATTTTTTCTGCAAATGTATATGTATACTTTTGTTTGACATAACCCTTGAGTTAGGTCTAAACTAGGGTTTCCCAACATTTTTTCTGCAAATGTATATGTATACTTTTGTTTGACATAACCCTTGAGTTAGGTCTAAACTAGGGTTTCCCAACATTTTTTCTGCAAATGTATATGTATACTTTTGTTTGACATAACCCTTGAGTTAGGTCTAAACTAGGGTTTCCCAACATTTTTTCTGCAAATGTGTATGTATACTTTTGTTTGACATAACCCTTGAGTTAGGTCTAAACTAGGGTTTCCCAACATTTTTTCTGCAAATGTATATGTATACTTTTGTTTGACATAACCCTTGAGTTAGGTCTAAACTAGGGTTTCCCAACATTTTTTCTGCAAATGTGTATGTATACTTTTGTTTGACATAACCCTTGAGTTAGGTCTAAACTAGGGTTTCCCAACTACTTTGCTGCAAATGTATATGTATACTTTTGTTTGACATAACCCTTGAGTTAGGTCTAAACTAGGGTTTCCCAACATTTTTTCTGCAAATGTATATGTATACTTTTGTTTGACATAACCCTTGAGTTAGGTCTAAACTAGGGTTTCCCAACATTTTTTCTGCAAATGTGTATGTATACTTTTGTTTGACATAACCCTTGAGTTAGGTCTAAACTAGGGTTTCCCAACATTTTTTCTGCAAATGTATATGTATACTTTTGTTTGACATAACCCTTGAGTTAGGTCTAAACTAGGGTTTCCCAACATTTTTTCTGCAAATGTATATGTATACTTTTGTTTGACATAACCCTTGAGTTAGGTCTAAACTAGGGTTTCCCAACATTTTTTCTGCAAATGTGTATGTATACTTTTGTTTGACATAACCCTTGAGTTAGGTCTAAACTAGGGTTTCCCAACATTTTTTCTGCAAATGTATATGTATACTTTTGTTTGACATAACCCTTGAGTTAGGTCTAAACTAGGGTTTCCCAACATTTTTTCTGCAAATGTGTATGTATACTTTTGTTTGACATAACCCTTGAGTTAGGTCTAAACTAGGGTTTCCCAACATTTTTTCTGCAAATGTATATGTATACTTTTGTTTGACATAACCCTTGAGTTAGGTCTAAACTAGGGTTTACCAACATTTTTTCTGCAAATGTGTATGTATACTTTTGTTTGACATAACCCTTGAGTTAGGTCTAAACTAGGGTTTCCCAACATTTTTTCTGCAAATGTATATGTATACTTTTGTTTGACATAACCCTTGAGTTAGGTCTAAACTAGGGTTTCCCAACATTTTTTCTGCAAATGTGTATGTATACTTTTGTTTGACATAACCCTTGAGTTAGGTCTAAACTAGGGTTTCCCAACATTTTTTCTGCAAATGTATATGTATACTTTTGTTTGACATAACCCTTGAGTTAGGTCTAAACTAGGGTTTCCCAACATTTTTTCTGCAAATGTGTATGTATACTTTTGTTTGACATAACCCTTGAGTTAGGTCTAAACTAGGGTTTCCCAACATTTTTTCTGCAAATGTATATGTATACTTTTGTTTGACATAACCCTTGAGTTAGGTCTAAACTAGGGTTTCCCAACATTTTTTCTGCAAATGTATATGTATACTTTTGTTTGACATAACCCTTGAGTTAGGTCTAAACTAGGGTTTCCCAACATTTTTTCTGCAAATGTATATGTATACTTTTGTTTGACATAACCCTTGAGTTAGGTCTAAACTAGGGTTTCCCAACATTTTTTCTGCAAATGTGTATGTATACTTTTGTTTGACATAACCCTTGAGTTAGGTCTAAACTAGGGTTTCCTAACTACTTTTCTGCAAATGTATATGTATACTTTTGTTTGACATAACCCTTGAGTTAGGTCTAAACTAGGGTTTCCCAACATTTTTTCTGCAAATGTATATGTATACTTTTGTTTGACATAACCCTTGAGTTAGGTCTAAACTAGGGTTTCCCAACATTTTTTCTGCAAATGTATATGTATACTTTTGTTTGACATAACCCTTGAGTTAGGTCTAAACTAGGGTTTCCCAACATTTTTTCTGCAAATGCCCCCTCTCTAGAACACTCAGATGCCTACTAGCGCCCTCTGCCCTACAAGCATCCTTAGTAGTCAGTAATAGTGGTAGTAGTAGTGGTGGTATATAATTAAATTGAAAATAAGCAATTGAATATTCGTATTGTTTATTCCACAAAATTCTAGTTAGTCGATTGAATGAGAACAGTAACAGCTATACATTAAGTATACCATAGCATTGCTAATACAATAACCAATAAAAATAAAAATCAGAATAATAATCACAATCATCACCGGCCAATGTATAGATTGTTGTTGATGATAAGCAACAATTTTTGGAATATTTGGTCCATATTTGATAGAAAAGGTTTTAGATCATCACGTCTTACATTCGGTTTCTATTGCCGAGACCCATTCGATAGATGAGAATAACTTTTTGTAAATATGAATTAAAAACGAATCAGATTCAGAAAACACTTAAAAAGCTTTGCCAAGGTATGATTTTTTTTATTAAATTTTCGAATTGTGAATCGCAAGGAGAATGGGTTGAGAAACACTTAGTAAAGTTACTAAAAGCTGTCAGTCTTTCACCGCCCTCCCCAAGGATCAGGAACCATTTATACGATAAATTTGTCCGTCGCCAACAGAAGTCTTGTACCCCTCACCCCCTGGTAAGCGGTACGGACCCCGTTGGGAAACCCAGATCTAAAAAAAATAATTAAAAAATTTTAAAGTAACTTTTTATATTAATAGAAATAGTGGATTAATGGAAATCGGTCAAAGTTATTTTTAGATGATTTTAATTTATTTAATTCATGTAACTGAGATTTTGCTATTTCTTCGAACTGAAATACCTTTCATCATGTAGAGAATCGGAAGTAGGAAAAAAACTGGAAAAAAAACAAACGATTGTAATTATCAAGTGTCAAGGCAAGTGTATTTTATCACGCAATAAAATATTGATGATAGGAACTTATCAAATGCATAGCATATGTTGAGGGTATGAAAAATCATAACTACCGGTATATTGATGAGGATACCTGTTATAGGCCATTGACAATTTTGAAAATAGGTTTTTAGCATGTAGTTTTTCTTGCGCTGATGTGCGCAGTTGGTACAATTATAATTAATAAACTATTATATTCCTATATACAAGTTATGAGTCGAAACAATTATACGCTTGTGTTGCCAATATAACCTAACGTTTTGAAATGAATAAAAAACAATGAGTATCTATTTCTTGTAAAGCAGTAAATTATACAAATTATATATATATGCATTTATACATATATATATATATATACATATGTATAATATATGTATATATATGTATTAACGGTTAGTGCACTCGACTATAGTACATAGGTTCTGAGGTTCGAATTCTAGAATAGTCAAGTTACGCTGACAGGCGGTAGAACCGCGAAACACGTGTTCGTAGGTTACTGTCGTTTTAGCAAAATAATAAATTAACTAATACTATTTGTTTATTTGTTTACCTCCAAATAATATTGGCGATCCTTTTAGGGAAAATATTTTCCTAGACGTCCATGTTGGAGACACTAATAACAATATGATCATTAAAAACATCAACCAAAAGTCGACATAAATTTATAGGCGATGAAAATAACACGTAAAGTCATCTTGGACCTCTTGGCGTAATGTTTTATTAGGGAAACCCAGAGTTATTTATATATGCATTAACGGTTAGTCTATATATTAAGTTTTGCCCTTGATTTGGAGAAATACATGCACAGTAGAAAAATATTCGGTACGTTTGTTCTATAAAAGAAATATTCTGTTTTATTTTTCAAACGAAACATAGTCGTTGAAATTGTTAAAAAAATGTTGGCGCGATTATTATATAGACATATCCTTTGTTTTTATTTCCCACAAGTCATAGCCGTTAGAATTCAAAACTTGTGAAGCGTTTATGACATGCAATAAAACTAAATGGAAATTAAAACAATAGTTTGTTGAAAATATAAGATGAAATAAATGCATTATTATCTCATGCATTACACGACGATCATCCTTTAAACTTTAGACAAACAAGATTCATTAAATTCATTTTAATAAATCTTGAAGACGACTTCATGAATGAGCTTTTATTATAAAGTCTAACACAAACGACATGAGACATTTTATAATTTATCTCCTTTCATCAACAAACTAATAATAGCCGATCTGAACTTAAATTAAAGCTTGCTATTCTGCACTGTGTTTCCACCAAAGCTTTTTATTTAACCTCAGCAGAAATAAACACAAAACCATTTATTGATTGTTTTTATTGTTTTTCTATATTTCCGATAAGAACCGCGTGTATTCAGTATATTTACTTAAGTGATAGTGAGTTTTTCTTTCTTACTCGTAAATGCCTACATTAAGTCGACTCTTTTTTCGTGCCACACACAGACACGCATAAATGGAAACACACACGTGCATATATATATATATATATATATATATATATATATATATCTTGTTCATTTATTTTATTTTTGAAAAAGCTATTTATGTAAATAGTTGTAATAATTTTAATAAAATAATATATATATATGTCTTGTTTATTTATTTAATTTATGAAGCAGTCATATAATGCATATATATTTTTACTAAGGAGTAACCCCTTATCAAGGCTCAAATGCCTCTCGAGAATAAGGGTTAATAAATGGCAGTAAAACAACACCGTTATGATCAGTAAGGGTGGAACGTAGGGTTTGATTATTGAAGAGGACGTACAGGCGAGCACCTACTAGGATAACAACAATAGAGCAATGATAAGCTGACCATGTCTAATCTGTGAGCAGAGGAAGTAGGGAAGAGAATATATCTCCGCCCACTGGATTTCGAAGTTGGTTTTTATCATGTTAAGGCAGGAAACAGTACCCAAAGCAGTGGTTTTAAAAGTAATTTATCTTTGGACGCATTTAACTTTTATATAGGAAACGGATTGGGTGAGATAATTTCTGTGGCAATGAAATGATCTAACCGTTTTTCCACCAATATTGGTGACGGACCTAATGTAAATTTTCTATTTCAGGTCCAACGTGAGGGTCAATCCGAGAAGACTGAAAAAATGGATGCTTGCCTCAGACTGGAGCGCTCATTTCAATTGAGACTAACTAGGGATATGAGCGCTGATGGTGAAAAGATACAAAGTTGTTTGTTGATGCATTAAATAAAACTAGCCATTTTCGTACCTAATTGTATAACGCGCTCAACTTCAGAACAGAAAGAATCAGAGAGATCTTGGTATTTTCCAGCCTTTGAAGTGTTGCCGTAGATGGTAATGTGGTTCGCATAAATGTCAATAAATGATCGTTGAATATGATTTTAGAGATCTTTGATGAAAGTCAGGGAGAATGTAAGGCCCAAGATGAATCATTTAAGTTCGCCATTGTCCATACTGTGAACTTCGAACTTCTGCCTTCCAACGACTACTTGTAAACCTATACTAGAGAAAGGATTTCATGACTAATATGACATTTCCAGATATTCTGTAGATTGAAATCTTTTTAAGTAGATCTTTATGCAAAACTCTATCGAAATCGATATCGCTAGAGAAAGAGACCACCGTTAATAGAAACAATGATCGTGTGTGATATTTTCTGTTGATATCGCAATTCGAAATCGATATTGCTTGTGTCTGAGTAGTTTGTTTTGCTGAGGTGGTTGATAACTTCTTTATTTGTCACAGATTCGAGCAACTTACTCACGACGCAGAGGAGACTACTTGGTGTGCACTTAGACCGATCTCCAGTATCTTTAAATATTGTGCAGATTATGTTGATGTTTTCCAATATGATAGGAAGCGTCTCTCCTTAAGAAAACGTTTAAACAGATTTACAAGAATTTTTGAGCACTATGATTTATTGTCAGGTCTATCGCTTTGTTGGAATCAGGGTTCTTAATAAGTTTGGCAACATCTCGGACACGATCGCAAAGGAGTGAGCTTGATGCAAAGTTCTAAGCAAAGAGTTTGGCTTTGTTGGATGCTGACGAAATCACGTCATGTTGGTTGGTGATGGTTGAGATGAAGGATATGCATCTCGTTAGAGCACTGTTTACGGGAAAATTGTGGAAATCAAGACTCAGTTTAATTAAATGAGGCTGTAATTTCCAAACATCTTTTTCATTGAAAGCAATTGAAATAGTGAGTTCTGTGTTCAATGGTAATGACATATCTAGCGGTGTACTACGACTGGCTAGTTGCTTTCTCTTGAAATTATCTGGAGGATACATATCTGTCTATACCGATAATTAGGCAATCTGTTAAGTCGGATGCTGTAGAGTAAATGTTTTTTAGAACATATGATGTCGAAGTATTTCAGATATGGACGCTCGGAAACCGTCGCAATCACACGTCCAGTATCAATACACTTTTCGGTGGAGAAGGACAGCTAATTTTGTGTTACAATTAGTTTTAAAACTGAGACAATCGAGGGATCGGAAAATCCCAGAAGAGGGAGAACAGACAGCTAATTGTTTCATGGGAATCTCTGACTCAACAGGCACTTGATAGAACACATTTCATTTTTACATATACCCCTATATATTATGGCCATTCATATCGACACGCGTCCCTAAAAGGAAATGCAACCTGCAAGCAAGTTGGCTTATATCTTGAAAACGGATAAAGAATAGAGAGTTATTAGAAACAAGAAAAGGTTTATTCGCCTGGGACGCCTGCTCTACGTCACAGGCGAGCGACAGATCATGTAGTGCCGTCAGCCCCCTTAATTTATCATCGATGTAAATACATTTGCCTCAATAGTGTCCCTCGCAACGCTTCCAATGAACTGTCTATCGCTCTTACACCCTCTCTTATTTTGCCAGATGACATCACGTCGATTTTCAGTATCTGGCTGGGTCGAGATGACATTGTATGCATTCGAATCTAATTTAAATCAAGAATACTAACAAGGGTAACCGTTACTCTTTAACATTACTTCACATAATTCAGCCTAACAAGTACATGTACACGTCAGCATTGCTATGTGTTTGTATATTCAGTTTGGAACTACATGTATATAAAGAAGGTGTGCTATTGGTAGCGAATCAATGTAGAATAAACCATATTGCATCTAAATCCAACTGCGCTTATTGTATTTATATAGACGGATGTACATGTGGAAAACTTATGAAGGTGCAATCTCTATGCAACTGATGCAGAAACGTATCTGCAATTTGATTGATCCTTTCTTTTTCTCTGAAACCTTTCTTTTGCAGACATGATGTTGTAATCTCAGCCATATCTATTAATACTATTTTAGAATTGCTTGATCTATTTCCTGCTTCTATTATCCCAGCTAGTTTGACTCTTTTGTCTCATGGCCTCCACCAATTTGATATCTCATTGTAATACAGCTTCCTATTCCAATAACATCTTTTCAATAACTGCACTGTTGTGGAAATCATTCGATGCTGAAATTTGTGTCCTAACTATAGCCCTCGTTTTTGTAAAGCTTAGGCCAATAGAGATTTTCTCTCTTTGCAATAATTATATTTCGTTCTTGTTAGTTTCTTACCCCAAATGGCTCCACGCTTTGTTTGGAACGATTTCCATTAGAATAACTGTGAGGAATTCGAGTTTAATTTATCATATGCAATGAATAGCTCCAAATATTTTGTGTTTCGTCGTTTCATATCGGGTTGATATGTTTCGGGAGAAATACTACGCCACATGCAAAATTCATTTATGAATTGTCTTACAAATAAGAAATAGTCATTCTATACGGGGTCAAGTGACATTTTAAAAGTGAAAAGGTGAAGATATTTATTTAAAAAAAGAACAAGCAATTAAAACCATGATGACGCTTACAGTAACAAAAAACACTGCAAAAACACCTGTAATGGAAGAGAGATAAATTTCAGCTGCATTTTATCTTTCCATGTCAGGGGGGGGGCATCACTCATCGTAATCAGCAATTCAATTTGTAAAAGAAGAAACTTAAAAATATTGCCGCATATTACATAATACATATTACAACCTTGCATACCCCCCAAAAAAAATTATAAGCGATTTTATAGTCGCCATTTGCCGTTTAGGTTGCACCTGTATAAAATACAACTCCATAGATAATAGACACCCCACAAACCGTTAAAATAAATTACCAGGCAGCAACAATATACCACCAATTTAACCCTAAAAGATATACCCCTTAAACTCAACACTATGTTAAAAACCATATACAATCTTATATATCATACTATATATAACAAGCTTCTCCTTTATTTATTTAAAATTCAATAAAGCTTCGACCAACATTCTATAATTCCTCTTAATCTTTTTCATCCCCAATGAACCCTACGCTAGGCGCCGCATGATCCACATGTGACCTAGCACCTTCTTTACTCTTCTGATGGGAAGCATTAGGCTTCGAAATGCCCTGCAATAAAGAGTCCCTTCTATCCCCAAAATTTTGCTAGCATTCCATTAATCAATAAATGATCCATTCTATATCTTCCAATATATAGTTTTGTAACTTCATTTTGTACTCTTATAAAATTGTTGAACTAGGCATTATCCAGATAAGTCTCCTCTTGTGGAACTGAACTCTCTCTTTTCCTCTTACGCATTAAGCCATATATATATATATATATATATATATATATATATATATATATATATATATATATATATATATTGCGTTCCAGAGGTTAAGTAGCCAATGAAGTTTAAAAAGGTTAATGTAAAAGTACTCAAATATTTTTCATATATACGTGGGTAGGAAAAAAAAAGAAATAACAGGGAATGAATAAAGATGAAGGTAAGCACTACAATATATAAGCCTTTATACTCCGCTTGTATAACCTGAATACTCTGATGTTTGTCATATGCAATTATATATTATTATTATATCGTTATATATCTTATGTATATCTGTGTAACCCTCGAAAGAGTGCTTGCTAAATATGAGGATAGACTTATGGACGTCAAGCTGAATTCACTAAAAAATTTTACGTAGTAAAAAAATGTAAACTTTGTTCTCAAATAGTCATCAACTTTGTCCTCAAAGAGTAATAAACTTTGTTCTCAAAGAGTCATCAACTTTGTTCCCAAAGAGTCATAAACATTGTTTCCAAAGAGTCATCAACTTTTTCTCAAAGAGTCATCAACATCGTTCCCAAAGAGCCATCAACTTTGTTCTCAAGGAGTCATCAACTTTGTTCTCAAAGAGTCATCTACTTTGTTCTCAAAGAGTCATCAACTTTGTTTCCAAAGAGTCATCTACTTTGTTCCCAAAGAGTCATCAACTTTGTTTCCAAAGAGTCATCAACTTTGTTCTCAAAGAGTCATATACTTTGTTCTCAAAGAGTCATCAACTTTGTTCCCAAAGAGTCATCAACTTTGTTTCCAAAGAGTCATCAACTTTGTTCCCAAAGAGTCATGAACTTTGTTCCCAAAGAGTCATCAACTTTTTCTCAAAGAGTCATCAACATCGTTCCCAAAGAGCCATCAACTTTGTTCTCAAGGAGTCATCAACTTTGTTCTCAAAGAGTCATCAACTTTGTTTCCAAAGAGTCATCTACTTTGTTCCCAAAGAGTCATCAACTTTGTTTCCAAAGAGTCATCAACTTTGTTCTCAAAGAGTCATATACTTTGTTCTCGAAGAGTCATCAACTTTGTTCCCATAGAGTCATCGACTTTGTTCTCAAACATTCATC
Source organism: Euprymna scolopes (assembly GCF_053919585.1). NCBI lineage: Eukaryota > Metazoa > Mollusca > Cephalopoda > Sepiida > Sepiolidae > Euprymna > Euprymna scolopes. Next base: position 11,463,403 of record NC_136490.1, read on the forward strand.
AACTTTGTTCCCAAAGAGTCATCTACGTTGTTCCCAAAGAGTCATCTACTTTGTTCCCAAAGAGTCATCAAACTTGTTCCCAAAGAGTCATCAGCTTTGTTTCCAAAGAGTCATCAACTTTGTTTCCAAAGAGTCATCTACTTTGTTCCCAAAGAGTCATCAACTTTGTTCTCGAAGAGTCATCAACTTTGTTCCCAAAGAGTCATCAACTTTGTTCCCATAGAGTCATCGACTTTGTTCTCAAAGATTCATCAACTTTGTTCCCAAAGAGTCATCAGCTTTGTTTCCAAAGATTCATCAACTTTGTTTCCAAAGAGTCATCTACTTTGTTCCCAAAGAGTCATCAACTTTGTTCTCAAAGAGTCATCAACTTTGTTCCCAAAGATCCATCAACTTTTTTCCCAAAGAGTCATCAACTTTGTTCTCAAAGAGTCATCAACATCATTCCCAAAGAGCCATCAACTTTGTTCTCAAGGAGTCATCAACTTTGTTATCAAAGAGTCATCAACTTTGTTCTCAAAGAGTCATCAACTTTGTTCCCAAAGAGTCATAAACTTTGTTCCCAAAGAGTCATCAACTTTGTTCCCAAAGAGTCATCAACTTTCTTTCCAAAGAGTCATCAACTTTGTTCTCAAAGAGTCATCAACTTTGTTCCGATAGAGTCATCGACTTTGTTCTGAAAGATTCATCAACTTTGTTCCCAAAGAGTCATCTACTTTGTTCCGAAAGAGTCATCAACTTTGTTGCCAAAGAGCCATCAACATCGTTCCCAAAGAGTCATCTACTTTGTTCACAAAGAGTCATCAACCTTGTTCCCAAAGAGTCATCAACTTTGTTCCCAAAGAGTCATCAAATTTATTCCCAAAGAGTCATCAATTTTGTTCCCAAAGTGTCATCAACTTTGTTCCCAAAGAGTCATCAACCTTGTTCTCAAAGATTCATCAACTTTGTTTCCAAAGAGTCATCTACTTTGTTCCCAAAGAGTCATCAACTTTGTTCTCAAAGAGTCATCAACTTTGTTCCCAAAGATCCATCAATTTTTTCCCAAAGAGTCATCAACTTTGTTCTCAAAGAGTCATCAACATCATTCCCAAAGAGCCATCAACTTTGTTCTCAAGGAGTCATCAACTTTGTTATCAAAGAGTCATCAACTTTGTTCTCAAAGAGTCATCAACTCTAAAAGTTATTGTTCTTTTCATCTCATCAAATCTTGCTTAGAGTTAATACACCTAATATATTTCTCTTTCTGCTCCTCTTAAAGTCCGTTTTCTATATCACTCTAAGCATTTTCTCGCATTTGAGGCTATTCTCTGTAATCCATAGGCCTCTTCCGTTCTTATTAGCGTCTTATATCCATTGGATTCATGCATAGCCTTGTATAAACATTCGATTCATGCATTGCTTCGTGCATTGTCTGGAACGCATTAAAATATTGAGATCGTAAAATTTAATGATCTTATTAATTTTCAGAAATAGTCAATTTAGTGATGTTAAAATTTAAATCAAGTCAATGATTCTTTGGTAATGCTATTTTACGCTACAACAGAACACCGAGCACTCGAATTTTTTTTAGGAGTATTCGTGGTCGCTGACAACCATTCTTATAATCAAACCCATCGCAAATTTACCGTTTGCATGGTATGAACCCCTGGACGCTAGATTAATTAAAAAGCATAAAAACTACATAACACACACACACACACACACAAAATAAACCACATTTTTTAAAAATTTGTTTGTATTTTCAAATGACTGCTAAAAATTCCTCCGCGATGTAATAAGTCACTTCACTATGCGCGATATAAGTCACTTCACTATAAGAAAATACTATTTAAGGCGGTGAAATGGCGCAAAATAGTCCTAGGGTTCAGGGAGTTCATACCATACAAACGGTAAATTTGATTATCAGATTCGTTGTCAGCGACCTCGAATACCTTTAAAAAGCTAAACTAGAGTGGTCGGTTTTCTGTTGTAGTTTAAGGTAATATTTACCGATACTTTTAACATTGTCAACTGTTCTACAATTATATGTAAACAATGTTTTATTCAATCATGATGGAAAGTTATTCTGACTTCCTTTGCAACCAATGTATACAGACTCTAAGCTATCATTAAAGTCGCTTGTCCTGTTTGACTAAGTAATGTCATAGGTTCTGCGCAGTTGTTAGGTATGAACCCTCACAGGTTTTGCCTTCTGTCTTTTAGAAAAGGTTGGTTTATCGCTAATCACATACAGGGAATGTTGATGACGCTATCCATGCATTTTTATAGGCTAGAATGCCCTTCCTCTAGCACGCTTGCCTTTTAAATCCAACTTTTTGATCCTTGACTTACATCATTCTGTAGTAGGAGGCAGATAAATATTTTCGATTCTTTGGATTAACACTAAGTTGAACTAACATAAGTTTTCAAAAGTAATAAAATTAGTTTATTTTAAAGTTAAATAAGGTGAATTATTTTTCTTACATTGTTGTGTAACGTTATCACTTAAAAATAGACTAAACTTGTACGTAGATACTCGTAAAAAAAGAAAACTTTGACACAGATTTTGTAGGAGAATGATCAAAGTGTTTTTTTTTTATTATTATTTAGTCGCATTTCACACACAAGTCGCCGACACATATTTACAACAGAATTTCGCTATTCTTAAGCTTATCCAGATTTCAGTCCTTCGGGTTTTTTTAGCTACATTCCGCTGTTGCAGTAATTTTTTAAAGACACCAGGTCGGTCTGCTTGCCTCCATGATAGAAGGAGGAAGCATCGTGTGCTTGTCCTGCGCTCCTTTCGAATCGACATGCGTTTTTCCTTTTTGGTTCATTCTCCTCCCATTTCCCTCGATCTTGATGTCAATATATGCATTACATTCCGTTACACCACGCTTGCGCTTAAATGCTGACGTGACATTAACTCGGCACGTGAGTTGTCAATATACATACTATCTAAATAACGGATCCCGCGACTATCTTACAGACGTTTCTTCTACAGTCTGTAAGTGTAAACAATAGTTTTGTTTCGTTAGGATAGAGAGTTGTTCCGGCTCTAATCTCTTAAACGATTACTGTAGAAAGTAAATGAGAACTTATACGCTAAATATGACAACTGGATACGAGGCGTTGCTGTGTACTGTGTTTAGAATGAAATAATGTTGCAATGCCAGTACTAATCACTACAAACACATCGGTATAATTTACAAAAAGTGCATTAACGAAATTTGTTTCAGAAATAAACGTAAGGATTGTGTGGGGGGCATAACTGTCACAAATCCATACCCCATAACGTGCTTGATATAACTATATTATAGTGCATGGGTAAGATCATTATTCCTGATATAAGTACGAGGTGCCGTCAATAAGTTTTTAGACATTTTTGGACAAGCATTTTAAATTGTCGCGGACTCAGTATGTTATTGCTATACAACTGTTGTTGAGATGACTAACCAATTTTTGTGATTTCAGATTCAAATAAGGAATCGAAGTACACCTTACTAAAGCCTCATTGTCACAGTTGGTGAATTAAAAAAATTCAATCTGGACGAAAAGACACTTTAGAAGAAGGATATGCAATAAAATTCTATTTTAAATTTGGAGAAAATGCCACAGAAATATGCGAAATGCTTCAGACTGATGTTCGACCATCTTGTATGAATCGAGCACAAGTTTTTGAGTGACATATGACATTCTATGAAGGCAGAGAGTCTGTGAGGGATGATGAGAGGTGTGGGAGGAGAAAGGAAGTCTGAACACCAGAGTTGATTGACCAAAGAAAGAATTTCATGGATAAGGACTGCCGTGTGTCTATAGAAACAGTAAATGCACAATTTGGTGTCAGTGTGAGAACTGTACACACAATTATGCGCGAGGAACTGAAAATGCGGAAGATTTAAGCGAGGTTTATCCCAATGGTGATCAGAGAAGATCAGACTATTTGACCAAGATGGCCCTCAAGACAGTTTCTCACCATTCTTATAGCCCAGACATTGCTTCCTGTGACTTTTGGTTATTCCCTAAGCTCAAACAAATATTGATGCGACAATTGAGGAGTTGACAGAGTCGGTGACGAGGGTCATTGACACGCTCGCACTTCTATCAACCTTCCAGATGTTGGTGGAATGGTACAATAAGCGCATCGCAGCCGAAAGAGATTACTTGTACAATAAAAGTGCGCATACGATAAAAGTCTTGAAACCTATTGAAGGCACCTCGTATATCAGCTTACGAGTTTTCCAAACCAAGTGAAAGTGTGAATGCTTACCTGACTACACCATGGATGTCTTCAAGTCCAACACAAACAAATTCTTGATGAACCGCCCCCTTAAGTAAGACACTTTATCAAATCTCAACACTAACGTACTCTACACGCAATAACCCTTATCCGCAAGTTGTTTCCGGGCCTTGATAAGTGTTGACCACCTCGTAAAAAAGGGTAAGTAATTCACACACAGTTGAGTTGTACCAGCGGCTATGAAAATAAGGTACTTTCTCAGTCAATCATTGACGACTTTTTCATTGTTTACCGTAATATAAGCGAGCCCTAATGGTAACGTTGGTTTTATTGTCTATGTGCCATATTTTTTTCTAGCTGGGGCAAATCAACAGTTGTCTTTTGCATATATTGCGTTGCTTGCGATTCTCTAATATTCCGCTTATTTCTTCTTCCGGTGACCTTGTCATTCTCGTTCCGCGCATCTGTTGTTCGTGCTTGTCATTGCTCTTCGGTTTTTTAAGCTCTAACCGTCTTTGCCTCGTTCGCGGCATTGTGTAATACAAAACGTTAATAAACTGATCACGAAAACTCTGATTTAGACTTAAGATAAGAACACAGATTTATTAGATGTGCCCACTCAAGCTGCGCGTTAAGCGATGAAAACACAGCGTAAATTTAAGAGCGACAGAGTGATGCATGATTAAATGCTAGGATAAACGGGCGAACATAACAGCCTTTTAATATTCGATAAACGAATCTAAGCAACAATGCCACTGCAAAGAAGGTGGGATCCCTTTACTGTGCTAGAAAATTGCACCAGACAGCATCCTCCATATGTACAAAGCAACAGTTCGCCCATGCCAGGGGTATTGCTGTCTCATCTGTACGGGTTCATCTACCACTAGTCTCATCTGCTTTGATAGGGTCCAAAATAAAACTCTCCATTCTAATAGGCGCCGCATTGTCAACTAAGCCCCAACCCCTGTTCCGTCACTACAATGTTGCTTCCCTGTGGCGTGTTTTACAGATACCCATAGCACTTGTGCCCACTCGAGGTAAATACTCTCAATTAACCTGGCAGCAAAATCATATATTTCACTGTTCAGCTCCCTACATGACGGAAAGTCTTCCATTCAATGTGTTTTTCCCTCAAGTTGCTAGAATTAGGAATTCCCTCTTTTTTTTTTTTTTTTTACACAGTGATCACCAGTTATCAAGGCCCGAAAGTCACTCAGGGATAAGGGTTATTGCAAGTACATTACGTTAGTATGGAGATTTGATGAAGTGTTTACTTTAGGGGGCGGTTCATTAGGAATTTGTTAACGTTGGACTTGAACACATCCAAGTTGTAGTCCGGTGGGGAGCAGGCAGACGGAACAGACTTCCACAGGCGTGAAGTTCTAAGAAAGAAGCTTTGTTCATGGAATCCGCGTTTTGATTTAGGCACAGATATAGAGTGGGGGAAATTTTTCACAGTGGATTCAGCTAGACGGGTGTTTTTCGTGAAAGATTGGCGAGGGGGGACCAGAGATTGGAGTTCAGACGAGCACCTTCCATGGAAATAACGATAAAACAAGGATATGCTCGCAACGTCTCTTCTGTGGGAGAGAGGTTGCAGGGTAGAGAAAAGGGCATCCCCCACTAAGCCACGAAGTCTATTTTGTACTCTGTCAAGGCAGGATAGGCTGTTTTTAGCAGCTCCTGCTTCACTAATTATCCTTACCTGCAGAAGTTAAATGTAATATGGGCACTTATTTCGTTGATTAATTCACCTAAGTTCACTGTTTGACATAATCCCTTCATAGGTTAAACGATATGGCAAGGAAAATCGTTGACGTTTGTTTGCAAAAGGACATTATTCTACTATATTTTATATAGAGCCCTCTAAGTTGCTGACAATGCGTGCATATCCATCAAGGAACCTTTACTTAATAGCTCATCCTGTTGACAGAATGGCCAGGTTTTGGTTTACGCTTGTAAAAAATGTGACACGAGGAAAAAATCTTCTGCTATGAGTATCTCCCTCTCTTTTTCTTACTTTCTTTTCTTCTTTCTTTCTTTCTTTCTCTCTCTCTCTCTCTCTCTCTCTCTTACTCTCTTTTTCGCTCTTACTCTCTCTCTCTCTTTCTTTATATATATTAAGTAACGGTTTCTTGATGGATGTGCACGTATTATACATATATATATATATGTATGTATTAATCTCATATATATACAGTTATATTATGACATAGTATGTCGTGTATATATTTCTGTTCAGGTATTATGTTGCAACTAGCAATATGGTTTGTTTGTGGGTAAAAATTACAATAAAAACAGCGTGACCGACAAACCAACGTACATCTTCCTGAATTCATCAAATAAAGTCCAAGCTATTTGTGCCTGTCATTGTGCTTTATTTAATGTCCTTGAAAAGGGTCGCTTGATGGGGACCCGAATTTCACTTGATTCAAGTGTGCGGGACTGGTGGTAAGCTTGACGGTTTAATTGGAATCCGCTCGTTGAATAAATTCTTTTGAGAAAGTAAATGATAAGAAAATGATGAAGCGATTAAAAACAGATTTAAATACGAATTGAGTGAAAACATTCACAACGAATTGAGAAACATAAATATAAACAGAATTTTCTCCTTTTTTCTTAATCGTCGGTTGATAAGACAGATAAGAAAAAAAAACGACAAAGTTTTAATTCTTCTACAAAAAAAGAACTTTATTTTCCATCTCTTATTTCTGTCAGTAAATAAAGAGTCCGTGTCTTTCTTCTTCAGACAACTAGGCCACGAGCCCGCTCCTTCTGCTTCGACGCTCACACACACACGCACACACACATACACACACACACACAAACACACACGCACTCAGTCATGCACACATACACACCGATGTAAACACACGCACACATACACACACAGCTGACTACAAAGCTACCAATACCGTCATAGGTTAAAGAGTGTGGCAAGGAAAATCGTTGACGTTTGTTTGCAAGAATACATAGTTTTTTCCTAAATCTAATAGAGCCCTCTAAGTCGCTGATAATGCGTGCATATCCATAAAAAAATCCTTACTTAATAGCTCATCTCGATGACAGAATGTCCAGGTTTTTGTTTAAGCTTGTAAAAAATGTGACATGAGGAAAAAATCTTCTGTAGATGAATATCTCCCTCCCTTTTTCTCTCTTTTTTCCTCCTTTCTCTCATTATTCATATATATATATATATATATATATATATGTTTAGTTTTTTTTTTAAACAAAAGAAATCCAGCAGAGTACTCTATTAAAAGGAAAATCCGAAAATAAGAGCATATTTATATTTTGTATTTTGTGTACAGAAAGTTGTTAGTTGAGATACTTTATTTTCCATCTCTTATTTCTGTCCGGAAATAAAGAGTCCGTGTCTTTTTTCTTCAGACAACTAGGCCACGAGCCCGCTCCTTCTGCTTCGACGCACACACGCACAAACACAAGCACACACGCAGACATACACACCGATGTACACACATAATGGTACCAATGACTTATCTCATCTAACAACTTTCTGTGCACAATATATATATATATATATATATATATATATTAAGTAAGGCTTTTTTATGCATGTGCACACATTATACATATATATATATATATTTATATATATATGTATATATATATATATGTATGACATAAAGTTGTATTATGAAATATGTCATGTACGTCTATTTTTATATTCATTCATCAGTGCTTGATGGATAGTGAAATTTAAAAAAAATACACTTATAACAAGTAAACTACAATGAAAAGCATGTAAAAGTTCTTTGCGTTATTAAAAGAGAATCAAATTAACTATACCAGCAGAGCAGTAAAGCAGCTCAATAACTTATAAATTAAATGTTTTAGAACAATTCTTTGAGTGCCCTTGAAATATAGACTAACAGAGTTTGCTTAATATTAACGGATCCATCAACAGACTTTACTTGAGAAAAGAGATTAATGTGAGTTGGACATGTTCTCTGCCTAAGCGACCCCAGATACGTAAACGAATTATATCAAGGCGGTTTAGTTCAAGCCATATCAAAAGAGATGGACTGATACTAATCTACATAATTTTACAAGTGATGTAAACAGACATATCCCTGCTCAATTCCCTGCAATCCCACATTCCAAGGGGCAATATGCGTTGTTTGGGGTGAGAAATAGTACAGCCAAACTGAGCGTGATAATTAGCGGAGTTCTCTTTTCAAAGATTCTAGCCTGGGTGCCAGGCGTTGTCCGTGTGTTTGGAGGTGTGTGTTAAGCAAAAAAAAAAATAATAATAAATAAACAAATAAATAAATAAAACGTAGTAGTAGGGAGGCAGGCTAGAACCCGCACCGACAAGGAGGACAAAAACTGAAAAAAACGTGACGTTTTTCCCGTTGCGTCCATCGCCAAACAGGAAGTGGTGAAGGTTTAAATTAAAACTAGTAAATCGAACAGGGGTAATGAATTTCGTGAATATCGGCAAAAAGCGACCCCTCCTTGTAAAAGTTGAGGGTGAAGGAATTTATGCTTTTAGCCCATCTTTTGATATTTGTCGTTTGAAGGGTCATGCTTTAAAACGATATCGATCTCGTGAAAATCCATAGCATCTGACGAAAGTTTTGGGCATACATACATACATGCATGCATGCATACATACATACATACATACATACATGCACACACACACACACACACACACACACATATATATATATATATATATATATACACATACATACATACATTTAAACACAGACGTGAGACTTATATAATAGAAGATGGCGATGTTCTCTGGAGTATGTAGACGTACAACCTACGTCATATCTTTGGTATAAAACTAGTTATTTATAAAAAGCATTTTCAGCAATACATTTTCGTACATTTTTTTAATTCTTGGTGATTGCACTGTGCAACAAATTGCAGGTTAAAAACAAGCACATGCCACATGAGGCCTTTTTCCGTGTAAGAAACTTATCTGGGCTTTATTTTGCTTGATTAAGTACATTTTTCATGTACTATAAATCATATTTATTCATGTTTATGAATGAAAAACACAGAATTGTCAGTTTCAACAAAAATCGTCTTCTTAACCCACTTGCGTAGAGTGTCTCCATTGTTATACTCCATCAATAGTCTGCCAACATTCCAGGGTTCAATTCTTCTTTTAAAACGTTTCTTCATCTCTGAAATATTCTGGATGTTCATCGCTGACATCACTAAGATTTTTCCGCAGTATTCTCGAAAATGGCAATTTTGCAAAAAAAAAAAAAAAAATGTACCTAATTCGACAAAGAGGATTAGAAATGAATAATACTTCACGAATGAGTTAAGCAAAATAATTATTTTTTATGATTTAACATAATGTCCTCGACGTAAATAACCCCGACTAACTCAATACCCAGAAAAATTCAACTTCTACACTGCAGAGGTCCCTAGATGCCTGATTGCCTGCAAATGTAGTTTCTTCCTTTGAATTGCTAGACTTTGGAATTCCCTTTCGGGTCTTTGTTTCCCTGATTGTACTAACGTACAAAATTTAAAGTGAATGGGAACAGCTATCTCGATGCTGAACTCCCTACACTGTATGCTTCTAAATGCGGTCCCAAATAGTAGCCTCTTACGTCAAAGTTACAATGAGCTTTATATGGGGTGAATGACAATAATACAAAATAATAATCAGGACGCTAAAATAGCAGTGTGCATTATTTTCCCGTCGTCGCTTCCAACGGTGGAATAAAATAATCGCTAAAATTTGTCAAGTCACCTTTTACTTCTAACTCTTCAATATAACCTATTTTTAGTTATTTTTTTTTTGTGTCCCCCTGTTATTATTACTGATTTTATGTTGATATGCGGCTAATAACAAATGAATATAGGCATATTTTCTCAGTCCTTCAGTACTTTCTGCGAGATGGTGGCCGTTCCCAACAAAGCAATCTTCTGAAACACACAAACATTGTAATGAATTCCAATTTTCTCGATCTATTTATCAAATCCTTTTAGAAAACTCCACAGGCTTCGCATCAAAATATGTACAATTCCCATAATCATTTTATTTCTCTTTTCAAGCGTTGGTAAATTCGTTTTCTTTGCTTTTTCCACCACATTCAAATCAGCTCTTAATTCTATATCAATGATCATTGCCCTTTTTATAACAAATCTAAATCTGACCCCCCTGTCTTTAATATATATTGATATATCACAATACTTTCATATTATCACGCTCCAATACCCTTTCTTGTACATGTGATTAACATTTTCACTGTATTCTATTCCATCTTGTCTTGCATATAATAGAATAGATCTTTCTTCCAATATTGTAAGGTTGCCTCTTGTAGTCCTTTGAAGAAAAATGTTCACAATTACTGACACGGTGTTGAACATTCAAACTTTCTGCCCACACAGTAGAGCCAGCGAATGTTTATCCGTTTTCTCAATGGAATACTTGAATTTGTCCTGAGTGCTTGCTCCTATGTGACACATATTAGGGCTTCTGTCCGAACCTTCAAGTCACATTGTGACAACAATCGGCAGGTTTCGTCATTATACACAGACTCTTGTAAATTTCTATTGATTTGACAGTGCATTTACTTCTTAATGAACGCCGTTCGCTTTTTGTTAATTCGGAGTTATAAATTCGTTGCTCCTTACTTGTTCACCCTCTCGCATTTTTTTATATTCTGACACATCTTTTATGGCTTTTAAGTCTTTTATAAGCTTTTCCTTACAATTGGAGATGTAAACTTTCAGACTATTTTCTCCTTATTTTATGCATCGTTCTATACGTATTCGTCTCCTTCTTTTTACATATAACATATCAACATCAATCTTTAAATTAAGAGTTTCCATTTATTATCGTCGTCTTTCTTGTCTTCCTGACCATAGCTGTCAGCTCATTTTCTTTCCATTAAATAATACCTGCCACATATCTAAATATAGCGACTGACCATGTGTTTGTGGTATTTTATTTTTACCGTCCATATTAACCTAGGAGCCCCATAATGTTCTTGTATTGTTTTCTAAGTATTTTCTTCATTTCAGCTTTTTTAAAATCTAATTCCATAATTCCCAAATAGATGTATCGTTTTTCTGTTACCGCTTTCAACATTTCTCCATTCAAAAATGTTCTTCCTTCACTTTCGACAATTTTCCCCTTCTGAATTTTAGAGCACCGCACTTCTTATCTTATTAGTGAAAATGTAAACAGTCATCACAAGCATACTTAGCTAATCTGCATTCTTTACATAAAACTTGAAGTAATCCACATGTAATAAATCGTTTATTTGGTACCGCCTCTTTCGCACTAATAAAACGTACAAAACAAACAACAAAAATATTTCGTAATATCAACGACAGCTTACCATACTCAGAACAAACAACAAAAATATTTCGTAATATGAACGACAGCTCTACCATACTATAAACAAGCAAGTAAAATATTTCGTAATATGAACGACAGTTCTACCATACTCAAAACAAACAACAAAATATTTCGTAATATGAACGACAGCTCTACCATACTCAAAACAAACAACAAAATATTTCGTAATATGAACGACAGCCCTACCATATTCAAAACAAACAACAAACAAAAAAAATATTTCGTAATATGAACAACAGTTCTACCATACTCAAAACAAACAACAAAATATTTCGTAATATGAACGACAGCCCTACCATATTCAAAACAAACAACAAAAATATTTCGTAATATGAACGACAGTTCTACCATACTCAAAACAAACAACAAAATATTTCGTAATATGAACGACAGCTCTACCATACTCAAAACAAACAACAAACAACAAAAATATTTCGTAATATGAACGACAGCTCTACCATACTCAAAACAAACAACAAAAATATTTCGTAATATGAACGACATGTGTACCATATTAAAAACAAACAAACAAAATACATCGTAATATGAACGACAACTCTACCATACTCAAAACAAACAAACAAAATACATATTAATATGAACGACAGCTCTACCATACTAAAAACAAATAACAAAATATTTCGTAATATAAACGACAGCTCTACCATACTCAAAACAAAAAACAAAAATATTTCGTAATATGAACGACAGCTCTACCATGCTCAAAACAAACAACAAAAATATTTCGTAATATGAACGACAGCTCTACCATACTCAAAACAAACAACAAAAATATTTCGTATTATGAACAACAGGTCTACCATACTCAAAAAAAACAACAAAAATATTTCGTAATATGAACGACAGGTCTACCATGCTCAAAACAAACAACATAAATTTCCCCAAGCCCTCTTTTTGATATAAATGACAATTTCCATTGTGTCATATTTATTTCCACATTCGCCAAATATTTCCCTACATTCATTAGTTCAGCTACATAGAACATATACTTTGCTATAACATGCATAGATTTGATGAATCGTCTTCTACAATCTCGAAGTATTGTCCTATCAATAAGCAACTAATCCTTTGCCCCTATACTATCTCGTCTGCAACCCTTTCTCTTGCTGTTTCAGATACGCGTAAATTTAATGTGATCTTCCAAAATCCTTGTTAGAAGTTTTCACATCAATGAAAGGCAGGTGATGAGCTGAAAATTATCAACAACGGTGTTTTCTGATGGATCCTTCTGACAAAACGCTGTTCGCCCATGCATATTCCATCATATTCGTCAAAACTCCGTCAATTTCAGATGCGATCTTTTTATGGAAGCTGGAAAGTTTTTTTTTGGGGGGGGGGGTATCCTATACCCCTGCACACTATCTGGTCCGGGAGCTAATTAATTTGGAATTTTCTTACGCTTGAAAACTGTTTACATGCTTACTTTCAATCACATCTTCAGGTTGCTTTACCTTTCTATTTCATTCTCTACATATTTCGGCCACAAAGCACTGCCATTATGTTTCTTCTTTAAACTTCAAATATCATTCTAAATCTTCGTGCACTGTTCTCTCTTTGGTATTTATTTACGTAATTTGATCGTCTGTTAAGTAGTTTTTAGAACTTTTCTGGTTCAAACTAGACAAGCTATTCTTTCTGGGTTGCTGACTTCTTTTTTCTATATCTCTTCACATTTGAACCTTTCGCAAGCACTCTTTGTTTTATTTCTTCAAAGACAGTTTTAATTCCTTTTTACAACCTGTCTTTTTAATTCTGTTGGTAATATTTCTTTGTTTTTTCTGCACCGAATTCCTCTTTCAACCATCTTGCATACAAATCCGTATCCTTTCTTAATTTGTATTATGTCATATTTTTCTTCTTTTCCACCGCGAGTAATGTCTATTCTGGCCTTCACTCCTTTTCTATCCGAATTATTCTGCAGCCCAAACACTTCGTGCTACAATAAAATTATTTGTTTTTGTTAGGGTCCTGCATTTCACATACGTCATTACTTTATTTGCTTTGTCTACCTGAACAGTCAATTTTTGTCTCTCTAGTTCCTTACACATGGTTCCATCCATTTTCGTTTCATCCATCATCTCTTTCATTCTTCTCACTTCTTCAATTTCTTCCAATAACGCAGCATCTGTTTCCTCTATTATTACCAATTAGATCATCCCTTGATTTCTCTTCATTTATTACTGCTTCATCCACGTCTTCCACTTTATTTTCTGCTTCCTCATTAATCGGCACTTATCCTTCGTTTATCGTGACTTTTAAGATGGAAGTCTTATGTCTGTTATCTCAGGCCCTATTACTTCTGCGTTCACATATCTTTTTTATGGTTTACAATTCCAACTCTGATAACCATCTATTTTTCCGTTTTGTTTTTGCCTGATCACTTACACATTGTTCTGTTGAATCAAACGTTCCCCAGTTTCTCCATTCTCTAAACATACGTTGCCTGTACCCATGGTAGTCTTTCTATTTTCACCATAAGGATTGCTGCTGAAGAAGTACTCCATGATTACCTTTTTAATCTCTTTATTAGCCCTCATTTTAGCAGTGTCAGGATGACGACCGCGTTCTCGCTGCTATTTTAAAAAAACATATTCTCGGTGTGAGTCGTTCACTTAAAGTTCCCGTCCATTAACGTCGTTATTCTCAATACTTTGATTTAACATTTAATTAAGAAATTTATTGCATTCTAAATTAAATCAATTTCATGACAATTATAATTTAGAGAGTTTGACATTCTATTTTTTAAATACTTTTTAAAACACAGTGTAATTTTAGAAATAAGAGGCTACTATTTGAGATGAAATTTGCAGGGATACTATGTAGGGAGTTGAGCAGCAATATGCCTAGTCACATTAAACTTGCGCTTTTGCATGTCAGTTCTATCACAGAAGAAAAGAACCTGGAAAGTAATCGCAAAAGTCTACTAGTTTGAAGGAAATGGAAGGCTTTTCGGCATTTAGGGATCTGTACAGAGCAAGGGTGGGTTTTGCTGCTTGGCAGACTAGTTCGGGGTATTTACCTCAAGGGATACAAATGCTTGGAATTAGTCGGAGCATTTTCTATTAAAATAATTGTAAAACAGCCATGCGATACATTTCGTCGATTGGACAGAGGTGGAGTTTTATTGACATTGCGGGACCTATTTGGTAGGCAACTCGCTTTTGAACTCTAGGAGTGAGAGATTAGTAGCCGTAACTAGTGACTAATAAGTTGCCGTTTCCATTAAGAAAATAAGTATCTACACGGTACATTTAACACAGATTTTTCATCCGCAACACCACACACTACCCCAAAGTGTCATCGCTTTCATTTTTGGGATTTCTATTGTATATTAACGTCGTAGAGTCCGCGTTTCCTCTGGACAACTTATAAGCAGCAAATGATTTAGTAGATCATGGATTTTAGATTTGGAGCATGAGTTAATCTGCTTTTCGAGGAATGCCGGTACACGCTTCTTTCTTAGAAGTGCACGCCTGTGGAACTCTCTTTCGTTTGCCTGTTTCCCACCTGACTACAACTTGGATGTCTTCAAGTCCAACATAAACAAATTCCTGATAAACCGCCCCCTTAAGTAAGACACTTTATCAGATCTCCATTATGAACGATTACTACGATATTATCCCATAGACTACTGTACACGCAATAACCCTTATCCTCGAGTGGTTTCCGAGCCTTGATAAGTGGTGACTCCTATGTAAAAAAAATAAAATGAAAAACACTGGTCAGCTAGCAGCAAATAAAGAAAAATTTTAAGTCACGCAATGACGAGAAAAATAGATACACGAGAAAATGTCACGTAATTTTTATTAAAGCAGTGATGATCACGCACATAAAGTTTATATTATTCCGTGTATTTATATGAAGAATTGACAAAGATTAGTACCATCAAAGCCGCCTACGATGCTTATATAATGGTCTCGTTCCCTGATGCCGATGGTCGAACGATGTGCCTCTCACCCAACAGACACGCTTCGCCAATCTTTCAATCTAACGAACGCAGCACTTGACATATTTTCGCGTGTCGTGATAAAGCAGAATGAATTCTTTCTTAATTTGTTCGTCACAGCCACAAAAGATTTACTGTGCAGTCATTGTGTTTTACGTGAGTCTTTTCTTGACACTCGTGCCACGGCCGCAGTCTGCCTACGTGCGACAATTCGTGGCGTTTCTTCCCATCACTATTTTCATAGACTTTTAACTCATGAATTAGAATTATTCTTTCTTCCTCTTCTTCTTCTTCTTCTTCTTCTTCTTTATCATCTACTTCTTTTTTCTTCTTTTTCTTCTTCTTTTTCTTCTTCTTTTTCTTCTTCTTCTCCTCCTCCTCCTTCTTCTTCTTTATGGTCTTCTTCTTCTTCTTCTTCTTCTTCTTCTTCTTCTTCTTAGTGATAGTAGTAATAGTATTTTTACTCGCTAGGAAAACAACCCGTGGCGTTCTCTGTAGTTAGGTCTGTTGCAGCAGGTCTACTAAAATTTCCAGTATTTTTCAGCGCTTTCGATAACTTTTGCAATTGAATTTGCATTATCGCAATAGCCGTTTGTCATTGACTTCTCGCTAGCAATAACCATTGATTTTCACTGAAATTTGGATGGCAATAAACCTCCGAAAACTTCTAGTCCTCTTCGCACTAATTCAATGGAGGGTCTTCTCTATTTTTCCATCCTTATCGACTCTTCTTGCTATTTGGCGTAATGCCAGTCGATGCCAATGCTACAACGATATTTTGGGAACGAGGGTGGAGGGGTAGGTGACTTATAATTCTATGTATTTTTTGTTTTTTTTTTACTTCTGCTGTAGTTTCTCTATTATTATTATTATTATTATTATTATTATCATCATCATCATTATTATCATTATTATTATTCTTCTTATTATTATTATCATTATTATTATTATTATTATTATCATTATCATTATCATTATTATTATTATTATTATCATCATCATTATTATCATTATTATTATTCTTATTATTATTATTATCATTATTATTATTATTATTATTATCATTATCATTATTATTATTATTATTATCATTATCATTATTATTATTATTATTATTATTATTATTATTATTATTATTATTATTATTATTCATTAGAAGTTTCCACACAAGCCATCATCAAAGAATTCTATTTAAAAAAAACCTGCGATGCTCCCCGGAGTCTGAGTGACAACAAGTCTACCCAGATTTCCAGTACGCATCACCTCTTTTCATAACCTTTTTCAAATTTGTTTGCGTTATTGCAATAGCCGTTTACAATTGGTTTCTTGTTACTAGTAACCATTGGTCTGCACTTGGATTTGGGTGGCAATAAGTCTTCTTAAGGTTCCAGTCCTCTTCACATTCATCCACTGGAGGACTGTTTTATGCTTTCTCTCTTCGGTATTTCCTTAGCCCTCCTCAGTTATTTAATATGGCACAAGTGACACTATAAAAATGGGAGTGGGTGGAAGACGCAGGGTGATTTACTTACAATTGTTATCATTATTATTATTATTATTATTATTATTATTATTATTATTAACAAGTGAAGCATGCATGGTCCCTCGTGAGTGCACAGTGAACAAGGCATAAAAAAATTATTAAATTCAGTATTTATCCCCCCCCCCCATTTAACCCCCAAAGTCCACAGGGGACGTAAAATCCTGGTGAAAATGAACAAACGGTGCAGTTTTAAGCCTTAACATATGTAAATTTGAGTTCTGCACCATGCAAAAAAAGAAATAACTAACTCCATCATTTGCCCCCCCATTTAGTCCCCAAAAGTCCCCAAAGCCTTAACATATTTAAATTTGAGTTCAGCACCTTGCAAAACTGCTAAATCGACATACACAGAAATTTTGGACAAATATGGTAAAATAGTCCCAAAAATGGAGTGTTTTTATTAGCTTCAGTTATGGCGAAGTATAGACACACAAAATCATATAAAGATCAGTTAGTCAAAACTTTGCAGAAAGTTTGATAAAAATCCAAGGCATCAATTTTTTTTTAATAAGCAAAAAGGTGTCAATTTTAGACAGTTTAACCCGAAAGGCACCGCTAGGGAGCCAACCGGAGTTTTCCCGGAAAATCCGTTCTGTTACTTTTTTTACTCATATCATGTTTCATGTTTTTGCAAAATTTCAAAAAATTCCAAGGCGTAGTTATTGAAAAAAGTGCGGGCAGACGAACGGACGAACGGACAAGGGCGAACTTACAGGTCCACCTTCCTTTTGTTGGGGTACCAATATTCTGCTTCTTCTTCTTCTTCTTCTTCTTCTTCTTATTATTATTATTATTATTATTACCTATACATTATTACACTTGTTGCTTCGACCGCTATCATGCTGACATACTTTAAAAAGAAACTGGAATATTCTAAATGACTAAAAACATTTGAAATAATAAAACAAAACATTTTGTGTGACTGACAAGATAAAACCCTAGCCACATCCTAATTGGATAAAAGAAATCTTGCTTACCAATGAAAGCTAAAAAAAACAAACATGGCAATTATAATTTTCTATTAAAATGGGTTAATTTTGTATTCACGTATTAACCTTTTTTTTTTAACCTTATAGAAAAATATATAGCAAAAATCAAATTGTTTATAGGATTCCCTTGTGTAAATTTTAAAAGAACGTAATAGGTTCTTTTAACATTTAAAATTATTATTTGTTTGTAAATAAAATTAAATTAGAAGAAAAACATAATTTGTATCTTTCTGCACTATTTTTTGTAGTATTTATAAGCTATTTTTTTTTTCTTTTTATACATCTGTATATTTTAAGATTTTATGTATAAGTTATGCTATTTATTTATTTATGTATAAGAGTTTTGACATTCCGGTACTTATGTAGAGGTAGGACCGTGCAAGTTATTTTATTATTAAATTTAATTTTTATGGTATCTTTTGTTTATTTAATCGCTAGGTGAAACAACAGAATACTTAAAAACAAACAAAAAAACACACCCTTCGCATGTTAATAATGGATTTCGAAATAGCGTTATTATTTCATTACGGTCCCTTCTCTCATTCCTGTTTTGTTTGTCTGAATAATTCTGATTAATTTCCTCTTTTCTTGATGTAATAAGTAACATGGCCAAAGATTCCGTATTTCGCACGTCCAGATAAACAAGTGAACTATAATACTTGACTTTAAACTTTAATCATAGACAGAAATTGACAGTTTAATTATTTCAATATCTCTTTCAAATAGGGAAGTAACCATGTTTTCCCCATTATTATTATACATTTAAAAAAAAAAAGCTTGACGGTGACTGATTAACAGAATTTGACAGTTTAAATACTTCAAAATCTCCTAAATTAAATTTTTAGGTGAAAGTACACCTTAGTTACAAAACACCTACCCCTTATCATGTTAGGAATGGTTTTCTAAATAAGGATTTTAGTGTGATAACATAAATGCATAAGTACTATCTTTTTTTATTTCAAATTCTTTAAGCACAAATTAAATTTGAAGGTTTTTGTTTTTTTTAATTCCTAGTGATGGACTTTGTTTTTTTTTTTATTTTTTAAAATCTATTTCGTAGTGATATGAACCATTGCACAATAAATTAATTAAATTCTATCGGAATTTTTTTTTCTTATTTCGAATTATTTAATCAATAAAAAATGCCATGATTTACTTAATTACTAAAGTAAAAAAAAAATGACTTTTTTAGATGAAGGTTGAGCAGATAATTAGACCATAAAAATTAAATTCATCCATAAAAAGCTTGCAAGACTGGGCACAAGGTAGCAAAATTCTCGATCTTTATATCCCATAAAAGGAACCAAATTTCCTAATTACTGTTAGCTAAATCTGATCAGGATGATGGCTTCTACAAGTAAAAATAAGTGAAGACACAGTCCCAAATAGTAGCAACTTACGTCCAAATTTTGGAGGTAAATAAGAGTCAAACTATTTTAGGAGATTCGTGATGATTATATAGGTAAGAGGATTGCATCAGAAATTAGGTACAAATTTGATTAAGATATGTCTACTTAAACGTATGTTAGAACATTTTCTTTTTCTATATTATTAACAAACCAAAATGCAATCGGGAAACAAATATATAAAAAAAAATAGCGAGCCGCCTGTTGTTGCCCGGTTGGAAAATACGTTTAAATATATTTTTATTTATGCAGATTTCGTATTGATTAATATAGAGTCAAATCTTTATCGGTTATTATATCGGGTCCAATATATATATAGTAGTTATTTTAGAAGTAAAAATTAAAAAAACTAATCACGTGTCATTTTTTTTTTATTACATTTTCACCCCAAACAAGGCACATTATCACTTTGGAGTAGGGGGCTACTATCGGGCGTAACATCAACTGGGGTAGTATGTGGGGATTTTGGCAGCAAGATACCTGTTCACGTTACACTTGAACTTCTGCACGCCAGTACAGTTGGGGAAGCAGGGACCTGGAATGGAATTCCAAAGTCTAGCGGTTCTGGGGAAGAAACTAATGGAGTGGAAAGATCTTTGTCGATCTAGGGATCTCTACTGTGTGGGGGTGATATTTAGTTGCCTGTCGGGTTTGTCGAGGGTGTTTACGTCGTGGGGGCACAAGTGCTTGCAGTTCGTCAGAGCATTCTCCATTAAAATACTTGTAGAACAGACAGAGGGATGCAATATTACGTCGATGGGACAGAGACTGAAGCTTAGATGTCAAATTAGCGACTCTCTTTTGAATCTTGTCTAGGAGCGGGAGACTAGTAGCAGATGCACCAGCCCAAATATGACAGCAATATTCCATACATGGGCGAATGGTGGCCTTATAGAGGTATAGGATACTTTCGGGTGTTAGTAGTTGTCTAGCACGGTAGAGAGAGCCTACCTTCTTTGCAGCGGCCCTGGCAATGCTTTCAATATAATTGTTCCAACTCATGTTTCCTGTGAACGTTAGTCCAAGGAGTTTGAAATATGTACTCTAAGATAAAGAGTCGTTCGCTATTGCTATTGGTGGTAGAGAAGGTTTCTTGTAATTATTGAAAGAAACCAGTTTAGACTTGGTGGCATTGAATGTGACCATCCATTTTTGTCCCCATTCCACTACAGATTGGAGATCATCCTCTAGTGTTTCTGCCATTTCTTTAGATGTGTGTTCATTTGTTTTCCTATCGTGCCTGTTATAAAGTGTGGTGTCATCAGTATATATACGCATCTCAGAGGCAATTTTATCGGGGAGGTCATTTATGAATATTAGAAACAACAGAGGTCCAAAGATAGACCCCTTGGACACTCCCGCATTTATATCATATTATTTAGATGTACGACCGTCGAGGACAACCTGGATTTTTCTATTATCTAAGAAGGATTTTATTATGTTAAGTATTCTACCAGTGATACCGTATGATCTAATTTTCCCCGAGGAGACCCTCATGCCATACTCTATAAAAAGCCTTAGATATGTCTAGAGCTACCGCTCTGCCTTCCCCGGCTTTGTCCAGTGAGTGGTACATACGTTCAGAGATTACAGTTAGGATGTCTGCTGTTGAACGTGCTTGTCTAAATCCATATTGTTGGTCAGTCAGAAGTTTAGCATTCGTAAGGTGATGGACTAGAGCATGGTTAATTAAGGTCTCACATATTTTGGCAAAACGTGGGAGGAGGGTAATGGGGCGATAATTTGATGGGTCAGTTCTTTCGCCAGAATTCTTGAATGTCATCAGCGAGAATTGAAACCAAAACAGCTTGCCTTATTCGTTACTATCATAATTACGTATAAAAAAATAAAAATATAATATTGTAAAATGTATATATATATATATATATATATATATATATATATATATATATATATATATATATATATATATATATATAAATGCACATGCGTAGAAATGAACTTTTGGTCCACTTAAGCTTGCCAAGTGCCAATTTTGTTTCAATTAGCGACAGTTTTTACCGGCTAAAGAACAAATCGGATTTATTCCACAAGTCCAAATTCCCTACATATCAAGTTTCAAGTCTATAGACTAAAACATTGTCAGAAAAGTTTGGTAACGACTGTTCTTCAGGCAGACAGGCAGACAGACAAACAAACAGACAGACAAGGTAACTGTTATGTATATATAGATAGCTGTTACTCCTCTACCTACCTGGATAAGTTTGTAGTTTTTTTACTTATTTTACAGTATTTATTAAGTTTCAATGCAAGTAGTGCCATCAAATCTATTACTTTACTTTCTATCAGTAGTTTCTATTTTCAGGTTTTGAGTGATTATCGGGACTCTCAAGATGGCAGTTTCATGTCTGCTATCTAAAGCGCTCCAAGCCTTATTGAAATGTTTCACACTTAATCAAAAACGTTTTAAACTATGTTAAAACACTAAAAACATACCTAAGTAAGTAGACGAATAACGTGTATTGTCTTTGGTAACATTTATTGTTTTATATATTTGGTTCTTGACCATTTTTTTCTGTTTGTTGTCCATAACAAAATGCTCATGGTTTCTTTCTTTAGAGGGCTAACATGAAAAATGACGGAAACATTTTCAATGTCACTACTATTAAGACACACTGGGTGAGCGTTGTTTCTTTTAGTGGTTTTCTAACGATGATTGTAACTCACTTACCTCTACGATGACAGACAGCTGCCACCCGTTGTGAACACGTGTGACCTCTGTCAGCGAGGAACGTTGGGATGACCATTCCAAAAAGGGTAAAGGAATACAAGTGGTAAGAAAAAAAGCCTAAGGTCAGCTGGCCATAGGCGTCTTGTTAATCAAGATGATCTCTGACCTCCTATAAACATAAAGGAAGGGCAGTTTTGGAAACCTGACACCCGTATCAGACCCGGATGTACTGTATCAAAAAGGCCATTGAAAGATGAGACGGAAAAGCAAAGAGAATTTTGCGGATTCACCCGGGGTTATTTGTTGTAGATTTATTTCTTAAGAAGAAGAAGAAGAAGAAGAAGAAGAAGAAGAAGAAGAAGAAGAAGAAGAAGAAGAAAGACGACGACAATGATGATGATGATGATGATGATGATGATGATGATGATGATGATGGTGGTTGTGATGAAGACGACGATAATAATAATAATAATAATAATAATAATAATAAAAACGTTGTCCAGGTTTTATTTGTGAAAAGCTGATATCATTAACAAAACGATTACATAAGATTCTGCTTCCTTAGACAATTGAAATTTGTGTCCTAGATTTGATTGAATTTGAAATATTTGGCTTTTATGGGCATTTTGTTTTTACAGAAGACAACAGTAAAAATATAAAACAAGGAAATGTTATCAGAGTCGAAGTAAGTTACTTCTCTACCTAGTTGAGTACGTTTTTAGTGCGTTAACTTATTTTAAAGAGTGTATTTAGTTATCGTGACATTTATCCGGCTTCTATCGGTATTATTCTTTTATTTTAAATTATTGATCGATTACCAAGATTCCAATAATATTACCCTCACATTTTTCTGGTTTTAACTATTTTCCTATTCTTCTGGTTCCAACGTAACACTTGACACTACTTGTTCTTAAAACCGGATAAACGTTTTAAAATAAGTTAAAACACTAAAAACGTATCCAGCTAGGTAGAAAAATAATTTATTTTGTCTTTGATAACATTTATTTGTTATATCTTTGTTTTTGACAATTTTTGTTTTCGTTGTTTATTGAAAATAATGCCATCTTTTATTTATTTTCTGTTTTTGTTTCCAAAGACCCTTTTGCGTCATGTACCCGTACTTCATAGGCGCCCCGTCATCTCCACTCGGATAGACCTGAGCGTCCGTATTATTTAGATTCTACTATTCACATTTTTAGTGTTATTTTCACAACGTTTCTAATCAACATGACCATCGACTGTCTTCTAGTGTGTCTTATCCAACTCAGAAATCTTGCTACCGAACTATAGGATATGCATGGAATTTCCAACAGGACCCTTAATTTAATCCTCATTGGGTACAGGTAAGTAATTCGGAGTTGTATTTTGAATGTCATCTGGCCTTCCAACCTCCACATTCAACACTGAATTTTAAAACTGGGCGTGGTTCTATATAACATACAAAAACAACTTGCGGTTTGGATCTTTATTAAACTAACCTCGATCTAAAACTTCTGTTTTTTTTTGTTTTGTTTTTTGTTTTTGGCTTATTTTTATTTATTTTTATTTACTTATTTATTTATTTATTTATTTTTGTACCTAAGTCCACTGTCCCAGGTTTCGTACATCTGTTGGTTAATAATGCTGAATATGTTCAATTACTCTCGTTGTGACGTCATTTCCGACATCTCGTTTCTCTTTCAACCACCTTGTCTCATTGTGCAATAGTTCATATTAAATAATTATTATGTACTTACGTGTGACGTCGAAATTAGCTTTAACTGCAAAACATTACGAGAAATTATGCAGTAGAAAAATAAGTGCAAGTAAAAACAGAATTTATTGATTTATTGAATTTTATCGTGTATAAAAGTTGTGTGATCAATCCAGTATGACAAACTGACTAATTTCTATTGAATTAAATTGACTGAAATTAATGATCTACCATTTTTAAACATTCGAGGGGTCTTACAAAATAATCAGTCTTATTTTTAACCCCCCCCCCCCCAGTGGATCAGAGGTGATTGCAAATTGCATTGTGATGATTGTTGAATTTATGCATTCATACCCTACAAAGTTTCACCTTACTGTTGGAAATATTGATGGTGTGAGACCTTAAGAAAGCAACACCTGTTATGCGCGTGCGTCAGAAGCAGATATACGTGATTGAATTTCTGATAAAAGTGTATTGAGAATGGTGATGACTACGTATAAAACATAAATTCAGGAGCACAAAAAAGATTCTCGTTTTAATGGTACTACTCATATCTTCGTAGCTTTTCAACTTTTGGAGTTAAAAAAGGAGGCGTATAAAATTAATAAACAGGGGCGCATTCTAAGTGAATGTTTCTGTTTAAAACAAAATTCACCCGTAGTAGTTAATTTTGCATTTTAAACTTTAACTAAAGCCATCATATAAAATATTTATAGATAATTAATGATTAGTTACCACAAGCCAAATTATTCTAGGATTTGGGCATAAAAGACTCATATTTAGTCAAAGGATAACATTTTTACCCATTGACATTAAAGGTGTATATAGCGTTATAGCTTCTTTCGTTTAGACAAACGCATCATTTTCACATTACAAACAAAAAAATATATATTTTCATATATTGTACCAGCATTTTATTTTCTTCAAATTATACATCTTGAGGAAGTCTTGAAATAAAGGCGAAACGTTGATATAATTTGGTTTGTTTCCTTATTTATCTCTCCATCGCATCGGAATTTTATTGCTATAATTCACATTATATATATATATATATATATATATATATATATATATATATATATATATGATGTTTGTTAGACACGGTCAAATTAAATCTGGCTACTCTATTTTTTTATTGCAAATTTGGCAACTACTGGCAACTACTGGTTCAAAAATTGCAACTATTGCAACTATTGGCAACTACTGGTTCAAAAACCTAAGGGTTTATTTTTGGAATGAACAAGAACAAGATATATGTATAATAAATTATTTGTGCATTAAACATATTTTGGAAATTTATTTTAATTTAAAATTCGTCCCGTCTAAAAGACTCCCTATATAAATACTTGTGTGCTTGGGGAAATATTCTTTATTCACTTATATTTACTTTTTATATATACTAATCATTATTTAAGAAGCTCAATGTAGTGTAATGTAATTACAGAGCATATAATAAATAAATTACAAAAGTCTATAATACAAATTTCATCATGTTGACAATCTTGCAATGTTTTTCTTTAATTCAGTTGACATTTACAATTCTTGACAGTATCTTTTTCATAGCACAAACTCAATTACTTAATTATTATATCAATCAATATTATATCAATTTATTCTCCAATTGACGGCTGTACACTCTTAACCCTTGTTAAGTTTGGAGATATTGCGTTGAGCAAAGATGGCGGCGTAGTTCAGATCAGTAACCAAGATGGCGGCCAAGAATTAAATGCGGTCCCTGCCGTAGTTAACCTCTTAAGTTCTGAGATATTGTGTTGAACAAAGATGGAGGCGTAGTTCAGATCAGTAACTAAGATGGCGGCGTAGGTCAGATCAGTAACCAAGATGGCGGCCAAGAATTAAATGCGGTCCGTGATGTAGTAAACGGAGAACTGATTGAATCCAAAATTCGACAATTTTTATGATAATTTTGGAATGTTTTCATTGGTTGTTTAGCACAGCCGTTGGTTATAAAAATGATTGGCAAATCCATTCGTCTCATACCCCCCATCACAAGTCAAAAACATTCTACAACCTTTATCCTCGAGTGGCCTCTGGTCCTTGATAAGTGGTTATGCCTATATAAAAAAATCAGTGAATCTATTTTACCCTTAACTTATAAGAAGAAATAGCAACAATCAATCCACCTAAAGAAATAAAATGCGTTTGGACATGATTAAAAATCTGAAAATTGGAAGAGAAGATGCAAATACCTTAGAGTTTGCTTACATGACACCATTTTGAACTCTGATGAGTTAAAGAAAAAATAGATTCACTTATTGAAATAATAATTAAGCGAAATATATACTGTCAAGAATTGTAAGTGTTAACTGAATTAAAGGAATAAATTGGAAGATGGTCAACATAATGAAATTTGTAAATATAGGCTTTTGCCATTTATTCATTATATATGTATATATATATATATATATATATATATATATATAATATAGAAGTATATATATAATTGTTTTTGTTATTTAAAATATAACTATAATTATTTATATTATTAAAATATAAATATAATGAACACTAAACACATTTTAAGTATCAATACTATTAATACATAAGAATATAAAACCCAATAGTGAAGGTAATAGTTGTATAATGGATTTTTCTGAACTCTATTAAAATATAGTTGTTGTGTAAAAACATATTTTTCTCGTGTAGAGATGAACAAGTCATATAAGGATAACATTTTTAATTCATTCATTTGGAATAAAATCTATATTTTAAACGCTTTCGTTCTTGTTTTTTTTTTTAAGACAGGTGGTTTAACTAATACTGTTGGGGAACTACGATATAAAATTGGTTTTAAAATCTCTGAAATTGTTGAGACAACTGGTGTCCCTGCTAATAATTTTAAGACGAGTGTTATCTCTTGAAAGAGATAAATTGACTTACAAGAAAGGAGGTTTTCAATAAAGGACTTGGGATTAAAGTACTTGTTTATCATAGTTAAAATGTCTAAAAAAAAATCTCTCACTCGTTCCTTCTTCCTTTCTCCTCTTCCTCTCTCTATTTCTCTCTCTCTTTCTCTCTTTCTGTGTATGTATATATATATATACATACATATATATATATATATATATATATATATATATATATATATATATATATATATATATATATATATAAAGTGAGAATGTGTATGTGAAGACAATTCTCAAACGAACTACTTAAGGAATTTTTGATCTACAAACTTGAAATTTGATATACAAGGTATTCAGACATTATGAGAGTTTGTAGTCGATTTTTATCTGGCTGATAAGGCTTCAAAATTGATACGAGGGGTCGGATATTTATTTGTTTGTTAACTGTTTCACGGATGTACATACATGAATCGTTCACATTACAGATCACATACGTTAAGAATAAGTAGATTTCAAAACACTTTTTAAAATATCAAGTGGGACTAATGGTTATCATATCTAACTCGTTGTTTTTAGGGGTTTTTTTTCGATCATCTCTCGAGTACTTCTCTTTTACTTACAAGAAGTGAACTGTTTAGAAAAAAAACAATATTGACATGCCCATGTCTCAGTTTCTCTAGAAATTAAAATATATTTATGCGAATTTTACGACCGAGTAAAGCCGGGCACTATGCTAGTATATATATATATATATATATATATATATATATATATATATATATATATATATATAAAGGGAGAGAAAGAAATAGATAGATAGAAAGATAGAAAGATACCATGACCATAGTTTATTAATGTATGGGTGCGTTAGTGTTGAACACATTTTGATCTCCAACAAGAGAAGGTGCGTCGTTATTTTGTCCAAGACAGAACGTTACTAAAATACATTAAATAAAATGAAGAAATAGATTAATCCTCCATTAAGTAACGTGTTAATAACAACAAATAAATGGAACTTATGACGTCATTTTCGTTATAAATGCTCAAGGATTTATTAAGCTATCACGAAAATAATCAAATAATTTTCTCCACCAAAATTGAAGTGTGAAATATGCTCTTGTAATTTTTTTTTTTATTATTACATTTTCACTCCAGACAAGGCACATTGCCACATTGATGTAGGGGGCTACTATCAGGGACATAAGCTACAGGGGTACTATGTGGGGAGTTGGACAGCAAGATGTGGGTTCACGTTAAACTTGAACTTCTGAATGTCAGTACAGTTACGGAAGCAGGGAACCGGAAAGGAATTCCAAAGTCTAGCGGTTCTGGGGATGAAACTACTGGAGTAGGAGGCTCTCTTACATCTAGGGATCTCTACCGTTGAAGGGGTGGGATTTAGCTGCTTGTCGAGTTTGTCGGGGGTATTTACATCGAGGGGGCAGCAAGATTCACTGCTGCTAATATTGACCAACAAGAAAGGAAATTCGCAAGAAGTAAATATGAGAGGCAAGATTATTTCCATGTCATGTGTTCTATGAGGAAAAAAAATATTAAACATTTTTAAATAAGAGAAGGCAGACTATCAACGCCTCTTCTGCCAGAAAAGAGCTTTATATCAGGTTGACAAGAAAGTTTTTGTGGCTTGCAACTTTGAAATGCAGATGAATATATCTCGGTGCAAACAAAAATTTATTGACAGAAATAAACACCATCTAAAGTTACACACTTTTTTCAACGTAAAACAAGTGTATTTATACTAGTGACGTAAAAATCATGCGCTTTTGTGGCGATGAAGCCGCTGACGGTGTTTTTTAATATCGCCTAGCTTTCGGAAGCATTTCTTTCGCAGAAAGTTGTTTAGGTGCTTGAAAAAGTGGTAGTCGGTAGGTGAGAGGTGTAGAGAGTATGCTGGATAAGGCAAAGTTTTGTAGCCCAATTCGTTTATCTTATGCAAGGTCGGTTTAGCAACGTGCAGTCAGATATTGTCGTGGAGAAGAATTGGGCCTTTTCTGTTGACTAATGTCGCGTGTTGTTTTCAACATTTGATGCATTTCATCAATTTGTTGACAGTACTTCACCGATGTAATGGATTCGCTTGTATTTAAAAAAAACTGTAATGAATGAAACTAGTCGCAGACCACCAAATAGCCAACATGACCTTTTTTTGGTGAAACTCTGGCTTCAGTAAGTGCCGTAGAGCTTTGTTGGCGTCCAAGCACTGAGCTGAGCGTCGCCGGTTGTCGTAAAGAACTCACTTTTCATTGTACATTATATTCCCTTCTAGACAATTCTAGAATTTTCTTTCATGTTGTGTAAAAGAAGGGAAACTGACACTTGATAACGGCGTATCTTTTTGTTGTCGTTCAATTCACGAGGCACCTATTCATCAATTTGTTGTCTTTCCAATCTTTCTCATGTCAGTGGAAATACGTTACGTCTAATTGAGACGCGAATTCGCAAACAGTTGTGCGTGAATCAGCTTCCACTAAGGCTCTTAATTGATCGTTGTCAATATTTGATTCCGGAAAAACTTTCTTCTCAACCTAATGGAAGAGATGTGATCGTAACGACTAGATTTCGAAGTCGATTCCGTATTTTGTCAAGGAGGAAACGAATGATTGACAAATAGGCGATTTAAATGATTGAAGCTTAGAAGCTGCACCCCCTTTAATCATTGAAATCGCCCATGCACCCCCTTTAATTTTTGAAATCGCCCACTTGTCAATCAAATCAATTAATTGTCTATACTAGTCAGGAACCCACCAAGGTGCACCGGGAAGAAGCTCACCTACCTCACCGCATTGGCTTAGTCTACAATATATTATAGTTTACATTGCACTAGAAAACTTGTTGTTGATTTTATAAAAAAAAAAAATTGTTCATTGCTTGAGTTAAATAAACTGCAAAAGTCGAATATCACAGTTCAATTGTGCTCTGAACAGAAACATTAATTTCGAACATGCCCCTGTCTTATCAAATAACCTATTGTTGATTTTATACGCTGCGATCTTTCCTCTAGACGGTTGTAAAAATGCTCCAATATGATGTGAAGCTGTGTTCATTTTTTTCTTGTTTTAATCGGATTTTTTTTTGCTAATCGATTTTCGATACTTAACCTAAGAACGCTCCTAGTAATATAATGTACATTTGTCTGAAATCTTTTCAAAAAAATCGGCCCAGCCGTTTTAGAGTCTATAGGAAACGGCTTCGCATACACAGAGGGCATTTTATACAAGTAGATATATTGGAATCTTTCGGTTATAACAGTAGCTCCCAGAAGCACAAAGCCCTCATAAGCAAACATAGAATGTAATTGTTGCTCGTTGAACCGGGGAATTGGGAAAGCGGATCTCATAAAATAAACAGATATAAATGATATGATTTAAAAACTATGCTTGAGGGGCACAAGGAAGGTCCTCCGAAATTGGATGTACAATATACACATATTAAACGTAATATATGTTTTCGCTGGACTTATCATGAGTTATTCTGGAATATTCATAAACTAGATACGCGAAAAACTTAATAAAATAAAACAAGAATATTAATTACGAGGCATAACACACTATATCCAAGAGATGCTCCCATCTCGCTTTAATCTAAGCAATCTTAACAAAAGAGTTCACTTCTACGGTTAAAATCAACGCAAATGTAGGTGCTTATTTAGATTGGAATATTTTAAACTAACGAATTTCAGTTATAAAAGTACCTTACGTACTTACGTGTCATGTCGAAATTAGTATAAATTCCAAAAATTACGAAAAATGATCTAGCAGAAAAATTATTTCAAGTAAAAATATAATTCATCGAATTATCTCGTTTTATTTCATTGTATGATTTAATGTGGAACAGTTGTGCGACCAATTCAGTACTATCTATCTCTTTTGACTTAAATTGACTTAAATTAAGGGTAACCATTTTTAAACATACGTAATTGTGGATGGTATTTTTTTTAATACATCAAATACGTCAACTACTGGATCATTTTTTTATAATGTTTGGTATTTATACTAATTGCAACATGCCCCGTAGGTACGTAATTATGTTTCCATCTACAATTTGTTGGTTTAAAATATCAATCTACAGAAGCACCCACTTTTATTATTTCTGTTCACATCGTCAACTTATCAATCAATTATGTCGTATCGAAGCATATTCATCAAAGTGAACTATTTGGTTTAATAAATAGCTGCAACAATAAAGGGTTGAAGAGTATTTGCTAATATTGGACTTGAAAACGAAGGACTATAGAATTGCGCTCAAGAGCGTAATGCCTGAGTAAGTCAAGATAGACGGTATAAACTGTTGGCCATGCACCTTTTAAATTTTGCTGGAATGGTCTATGGGAAAGGCAGGTTTCTATACACATGGTTCCAATGCAGTCACACAAGTTGCCAGGACGTTACTTTATGAATAACAATCATTTTGTTTTATATTTATATCTCGTTTGGGTAAATAACACTTTATAAAGCGTCGGGCCCAAAATAACCAGTAAGTGCCGACAGTGTTGGCCATAGAAGTTGTCAAACGCTTGGGTTCGTCGTGACACATAAACAAAGAAGTTGTTTAACAATCTTGAATCTAAACGAAAACACATGTGCGAGCCACGCTTGCGACTATAAAAATCTCTAAGTGTTAAATCGTCAATTCATATTTATCTATCACGAAGATCTTTCCTAAAAAAAATCGTCAAATGTTGTGTCCCAGTTGGATTAAGAAGCAGGTCCATAATTACACTCGTGCTGAATCCACCGGGGATGAAGAAATTAAACTCACTAGCCAAGAACCAAAATGGTTCTTTTTGCCACACCTAAAACTGTTTTAAAACTCATTCACCGACATTTTTGAAAATAAATTGAACCATTTCCGATTATTTTGTTTTTAATGATAAAGTAACTATTTATTTCATAATAAATGCGCACGCCCATGCAATAATGTTGGAAAATGTTATGCTTCGTCCATGTTCACACTCGCTATTTATCTAAGTATGTTACTAAAATATTCATAGATAATCATACTAGGAGATATGTGTCAAGTTAGATCAGCTTTCCACGAGATTTAAAAAGTGTTTTCAAGCTTCGTGAAGCAGTTGACAAAAAGATAAACATCCGGTGACATCTAAGTATAAATTTTTAATTTTTGAGCTACTAACAGCCCTGAGGAAAGAGGTAGCTGGTTACTTTTAATGCATCTCTAACCAAGCTTTACATCATCAACGCTCTGATCCCCATCTAACATCAATTAAAATGAGTAACTCTTGTCATGGGGAGACTCTATGTTTTGACAACCTTCTGGGCTTGACCTTTACTCCTGATCTGAAATGGAACACGTACATCAAATCTGTTTCCAAGGTCGCTGGAAAAATTATGGGATCCTTCTACCGCTCCAGTAAATATCTCACTGCTGATGCAATTCTTTACCTATATAAAAGCAAGGCATGTCCAGGGACGGAGCACTGTTCCCACATCTGGGCAGGAGCTGCTGGAAAAACCTATCCTGCCTTAACGGAGTTCAAAATAGACTTCGTAGCTTAGTGGAGGATGCGCTTTTCTCTTCCCTGTAATCTCTTTCTCACAGAAGAGACGTTGTGAGCCTGTCTCTGCTGTATCGTTATTTTTGTTGCAAGTGCTCGTCTGAGCTTCAATCCATGCCCCCCTCGCCAAACTTTCACGAAAACACTGGTCTATCTGAAACAATATATTCCCGCACTCTTTATCTGTGCCTAAACCTAAATCTAGATTCCATGAATAATGCTTCTTTCTTCGACCTGCACGCCTGTGGAACTCTGTTCGGTTTTCCTGCTTTCCAACTGACTACAATTTGGTCGTCTTAAAGTCCAATGTAAACAAATTCTTGTTGAACAGTCTCCTTAATAATCCAATTTACGAAATTTACACTACTAAAAATTGTTACGATATTATCCCATTGACTACTGTTAAAGAGCATCTCTCCTCTCTCTCTCTCTCTCTCTCTCTGGCTCTTTCATGCTCTCTCTCTATCTTCTCTCCCTGTGTCTCTATTAGATAGTAGATCGAGAGAGAGAGAGAGGGGGAGTGTGGGAAGAGGTCAGAGAGATATTTTTGTAGTTAATCCACGTTGCAGGAAGTGACGTTTCATCTAACCGGATGTCATGTGATGCTACGTGGCAAGGTTGGTGAAACGTTGAGTCTCTCAGAAAATGCCGAGCCGAGCAGAAGTCTAAAATGGTTCTCTCCTAAGTAAGGGGGGAGATGCGCGCCCCAGACGCGGGACGTGGTAGGTACTCACAGTGGAGACCATCGATGGCGACATCTGCAGATAATGCCTGGGAGAATAAAAGGTTGAAAACCCAACATCTGTCTTCATCTTGTGTATTCCGGCGAAAACAGCAAGAGAGCTCCACCCAGATGAAGACTCTCCCAGAGCAGGGGAACCAGGTATGAACTTCTTTAATTCAAACACATAAATACACAACAAGTGTCCTAACCACTAGACAAACGGTTTAAGGGATCTTGGGTCCCGTTCTCTCGTCTCTTAACACTCGTAATATCTCTCTCTCTCTCTCATCGTCGTAAACTTCTCTTCATTAGTAAAATGGACACGTCATCACCAGGGTACCAGTATCCTTCAAGTAAAGTGTCCAAGTCAAATCCTCTTCTTCTCCCTCCCTTATGTAACACTACTGTAAACTCATTAACTCTTTTCCTCGAGTGGTCTCAGACCCTTGATAAGTGGTGACTTCTATGTAAAAAAATGATATATATATATATATATATATATATATATATATATATACATATACATATATATATAGATATATATATATATAAGTAGCCAAATAATAACTAAGCTACCCAGAAACGTTTGTATTTATTATAGGAAGAACTACTTGTTTCTGTGTATACTACTTTTATAGGCCAATACTAATTCTGTAATAAAACACAGTAAAACACTGTAAAACTAAATATTGAAGATGTATACTATATATATTATATAGTAATGTATTATTTAAATGCATATTCTTCATTATTGTGTTTTCCTTTTTATTATTATTGTATTTTTTTCTTTTCATTAGTTATTATTATTACAGAAAGAAAAAAGAAGAAAAACGAGTAACATGCAAATTAAAAATCAAAATAATAAAAAAAAAAAACGGATTAAAAAGAAAAATAGAAAAATTGAAAAGAAATAGAAAATATAAAATGATGAAATCAAAGAGAACAGAGAAGTGCTCAAAGAAAAACAGAGAACAAGGCTATAACAATATATAACGATATATATATATATATACATATATATATATATATATATATATATATATATATATATATATATATATGAACAAATGATTAATAAAACATGTTAAAAGACATCTTGAAAAAGAGTTAAAAACATATTTAATTTTAAAAAAGGAAACACAAGATAAGTGGATGGTCCTTAATCCGCGGAGTTTCGAAGAAATACTCTTCTTCTCATCAGAGGGCAGGAATTAGCAAAATGCAGGATCGGATTTTGCATATAAAAAGTATTTAATGAAACTACAAGTAAGTCACAGATCTTACTTGGTTAAAAAAAAAAAGGTGAGGTAAGGTGAATAGGAGGTAAAAGAAAAATGATAAAAAGATTTCACATGAATGGATAGTCCGGTGAAGGGTAAATATATATATATATATATATATACCTATATATATATATATATATATATATATATATATATATATATATATATATATATAAGAATAAATAAAGAATAAAACACGTTAAAAACACTTTAAGAATGGTCAAAAAATATTTATTGATTCGTATTTAAAAAGTCGGCTTTGGCAGAAGCGTCTTAAAATCACCCCCTTCCTTCATTCTATGCCCAATTGATTTTTCTTTTAATAATAATATTTTGTACTCTCTTTTTTCCTTGTACCATTTGTGAATTATTTCACGGAATTCTGCCTTTTGGATGAC
This sequence comes from Euprymna scolopes, assembly GCF_053919585.1. NCBI lineage: Eukaryota > Metazoa > Mollusca > Cephalopoda > Sepiida > Sepiolidae > Euprymna > Euprymna scolopes. The sequence continues at coordinate 11,498,089 of NC_136490.1, forward strand.
ATCGTAATGTCTTCCAGTAACGCGATTCCTTTGGATTTTTACTTCTGGATACTGAACTTTAACCAACTTTTCTTGGATTTTACCGCTATTGGATTTTCTTCTCTTCACTCGACCATCCATTCACGTGAAATCATTTTTCATTTTTCCCCATTCCCTCTGCTTTACTATTTTTTTAACTTTTACCAAGTAAGTCCTATGGCTCACTTGCAGTTTCATTAAATACTTTGCAAGCAAAATCCGATTTCGTATTTTGCTAATTCTTACCTTCTGATGAAAAGGAAATTATTTCTTCCGAAACTCTGCGGATTTAGGACAACCCCCTAAATTTGTGTTTCCTTTTTGAAAATTAAGTATGTTCTTAACTCTTCTTAAAGTTTTTTTTAGCATGTCTTTTTAATTAGTTGTTCTTATTATGAGCCCTATTCCCGATTTGGTTTTATCGAGCTTTTACATCTGGTTAGGATTATTTTATAAGTATTAAGTCTTTAATATTTATAAGATATTTTAAGTTTGCTATTTTGGATTATCATGGTAAACTTAACTGTAATTCTTATTTTACATAGGGTTAAAATTAAGTTAAAGTTAAAATTTTAGGGGTTAAAATTATACAATTTTTACGTAGGGGTAATCAGATGTTTATGTTTGTCAACTGCTTCATGAGGTTTGAAAACACTTTTTAAAGAATGTGGCAAGCTGGTCTAATGGTAATCGTACTAGTCTCACTGTCCTTTGGTTTTGGTTTTGACATCAGTATTTGAGTATTTTTTAATATTTACAAAAACTGAACTGTTTAGAAAAAATATAATATTCGCATGAACATGTTTCAATTTCTTTCCGTATTTTTATTTCGTTTTTTTTTTTTAAACGGGCAACATAAGTTGTTTTCTGTTAGAGAAAAAAATCAGTACCGCACATATTGTCTATAATGATGCTCATTTTTATTTAACTCAGCAAGGGGAGGAGTATGAGGAGATGATTATAAAACAAAACAAATATATATATATATATATATATATATATATATATATATATATATATATATATATATATATATATATATGGGGGTGACGGTTGTTCCAAAAGCAAACACTCCTATATTTTTAACTCCAAAAGTTGAAGAACTATGAAGTATGAAGATGAGAGTGGTACCATTAAAACGAATGCCCCTTTGTTCCTACTGAATTCATTTTTCCACAAAGTTATGCTCGATACACTTGTGACAGGAATTTAATGACGTATCTCTACTTCTGACGCACGTCCATGACAGGAATTGTTTTCTTAGTTTCAGTACGTTAATATCTGCAACAAAGAGATAAACCTTTTATATCATGAATGCACAAGTTCAGTCATCATAACAATGACATGCAACCATTCTTATCTATTCAGACGGAATAAAAAAATAGAAAAAAATACTTCTGAATGGACCTCATCATGAGTCGCAACTTCCGCAAAGTGCGGATTGTAAACCCACATGTCTTATTTTTTGCCGTTCATTCCGATTCAGGGCAAGTTGGTTGATGGAGACCCAACTGTTGAGAGATGTCCAATCAAAAACATGTTCTCTTCACATTCTCCTTGGCTTTCTTCTGCCTTTATTGCCTTCTAACATACCCTCAAAACATAACTTAAGCAGGCCAGTAGTTGGTCAACATTTTAAGAGATTTATTTTTGATTTTATCAAAAAGAGGGGGCAGGGAAGTATTTTGATAATATTTTGTTTTCTTTTCCATCAGCCGATGTCTCGTAATGGAACGCATTACGTGATTTTTGAAAACCTTAATGCGATTGATTAGTTGTTTAGTCTATGTTATACAATCGAGGCCATATGAGACTACTGGAGGGACTTAAATTAAATAAACTTTTACTTTAATTTAACATTTATCGATTCCTAGTATATATATATATATATATATATATATATATATATATATATATATATTTGAGAATTGTAATCTGCATTTGAAGCGTTACATATTAATAAGTATTACGTATATAAATGAAAACGTTTAGAAGACTAAAACAATGCATTATTTATATAAACCAATTTGCTTAAATGAAATCAGATATATTTCGATGGTATACATCCTTGTCAATGAAAAGTCTATTTTTGTTTGTTTGTTTTTGTATTTTCCCCCTTTTCTGGTCCGTTGGGTGTAATTCTGCGAGCGACCGTGTAAGGCTATGGCTCTTGATAACGGTTTGATTTTAAAAAATAAAAACAGTCATCAGCAGAGTATCGCGTTATCCGCACAAATTGAATTAATGAAATTGTAACCTGCATTAGAAACGTTCAAGACTAATTGACAATAAGAATTACGTATATAAATGAATATTTTTAAGTGCTAAAACTAGGCATTATTTTATATAAACCAATTTATTTGCTTAAATCAAATCAGATATATTTCGAAAAAAATGCATTGCTTTAGCCTTCTAAACGTTTCCATATATATACGTAATTCTTATATATATATATATATATATATATATATATATATATATATATATATATGCATACATACATATATATATAATTATATATATATATATATAGAGAGAGAGAGAAGGAGATTGAGAGAGAATAGTAAAAGGGATACAAACAGATGGAGCTGGGGTGTAGATACATGCGGGGTGAGATTATAACAATCACGTTTAAAAGATGAATATACGGGTGTTGAAAAATTAAGAAAGTGAGAAAGATAGAAAGGATAAGAGAAACAAAGATTAAAATCTGTGACATAAAATAAAAAGCAATACAAATAAAAGATATGAAATAATCTCAAATAAAAAAGTGAGAATCGAGGAGTGCGAGTTTTATTTTTCACCCAATTTTCCAAGAAAGCGAACCTCTTAAGCCTAGATAAGTCTTGCTTGCCTTTCAACTTAAAGAATTTCGAAATCTCAAGTTTCCAACACACATGTCGCCTTCGCACAAAATTCTTAATTTAATTTTCACAGAATTTCTGCGATCTTACATGCTACTGATATTAAAAACAAAATTCACTTTTGCTACGCACAGTAAAATGTCTTAACGGATTATGAATTTTGGAAGGGGATTTAATCAAATCTATAGCTATGAAAAACGTGATTACCTAGTCCTAATCAAGTATTGAGCATTGTTGAAGGAAACACTGAAGATCGGTACATGAAATATCATATCTCCTTTTACATTTTATCTAGATACATGAACTTATATTCACACACAGAGAGGCATACATACAGACAACGAAACAGATCTGTAAGAAATGGGCGGGAAATTTCGAAAAGCTGAAAGAATGTTGTAAGTAAATTAAATATATTTATATATGAGACAGGGGAATATAATATCCGTAAAGGATAGAGCAGTTTCTTTAAAAAAATCTTAATGGGAGGGCTTTATGAATAGTTGAGCCAAACAAAGTTAAAGTAAAAAAGGACAATAAAAATTTTGACAGCAAATCCGAACTAACTGACTCATCTAAAACCCCTACTGGGTTGTAATAAATGTATACTTATATCGGGCTAATTTTTAGGTTTTTTGACTTTTAACTTAACTTGTTCCATCAACAGTTGCTAAATATCGGAATGGTTGTAGTGCATGGGAAAAGGACCCTGCACCCATCTCCGATGGACGTTCTCGAAGTCACAAGCCAATAGGAATAGCCAATATGAGGACTCGACTAATGGTTTACATTTGTTGCATGTTTGGTATTCTGCTCAATTCACTTTGTCCAGCTACTCTCACCCTAAAACTAAAACTTCTAAATAAAATAAAATGGCAGTTCATTCAAAAACTGTGGAACTAACCTCCACTAACCGCTTAAACATGTCTGGTCATCTCCCACTTTTCCGTAACGACTCAGATAGACATATGCACAGACTTAGAGTCTATGTTCGTAACACCCTCCCCTTGACTAGAGAAAAAAAACTAGAATCAGGCGACCATCCCTTTCTGTGCTTTAGATTAAACAAGCAAAATAACATTAGCTACCCATATTTTCTCTGCCGCTTTCCCTCGACTCAAGACTGTGTCCTAATCAATAAAGTCCCTTACAGCATAGACACAGCACATTCCCTCGATACTAGCGCACAAGTCCATGTATTTGGTGACTTCAATGTCCACCACAGTAATTGGCGTGGATTCTATACTTACACAGATGCAGGTGGTAGCATAAGGAATGGCTTCTTTATATCACATTCCCTATCACAGACGGTTACATTTCCGACAGGTTTTCCAGATCAGCAAGATCAACAAGGCTACTTGATCTATTTCTGACCACAGTTCCCGATGATTGTGTAATGAATGCCCATAGCCCACGCTGGAATGCTGATCATGCTGTGATAATGGTAGAAATCGCCCTAAATTCTTAACCCAAAAATGAAGAGACATTGCTCAAAACGACAAGGTATTATCAAAAGGCTGACTGGAATGCCATCAGCGATCTCATCAAAGATGCTCCACGGGGAAACATCTTTTCTTCTCACTGAACAGTGCGCTTATGAGACCACTGAATGGTTCAAAACGGCAATTGGAGCACATGTTCCCACGCAGAAATTCTATAGTAAACCCCACTCAATGGTTTTCTTCTACATGTACAGCTGCCATTGCGCAATGGCAGCATGTATACCGCAGATTTAACCGACATAAGTCCAGTACAAACAGACAAAAGTTTATAGAAGCTAGAAATAATTGTAAGAAAGGAATAGCTACAGCTGAGAGAGACTATACTGAAACCACCAGAAAACGCATCGAAACACAGAAGTAAGGAACCCGTGATTTCTGGTGGATCTACAACAATTTAGTAAATAATGATCAATCGACAACTCCCCCTCCATTATCCAATAATCACGCAACCGATAAGGCTAACATACTTGCCAGTCGGTTTGCCTCTAACTCCACAAAGGACTCATCAAACTACTCCCTCCCTGGCTTTCCTCTGCGGACAGATGCCACACTTGATGATCTGAAAACTACTCCGTCTCAAGTACATGTTATCATAAAAAAACCTAGACACTTCAAAAGCATGTGGGCCCAATCTTATCTGGGCTGTGCTTTTAAAACAATACTCCGCTGAGGTTGCTCCAGTCCTCTTCAAACTAGTCAACAAATGCCTTAACGAATCTTGCTTTCCTGATTGCTGGAAAACTGCCTCAGTAGTACCAGTTTACAAGAATTCTGGCGAAAGAACTGACCCATCAAATTATTGGCCCTTTATCTTCCTACTACTTTTCGACAAAATATTTCAGTCTATAATTAAGCTCTAGTTTATCACCTTACATCTATTAAACTTCTGACTGACCAACAATATGGATTTCGACAAGCTCGTTCTATAATAGATATCCTTACTGTAATCTCTGAACATATATACCATGCACTGGACAAAGCAGGTGAGTGTAAAGCAGTAGCCCTAGATATATCTAAAGCTTTGGACAGGAAAATCAGATCTTACGTCATCACTGGATGAATACTTAAAATAATTAAATCCTTCTTAAATAAGAAAAAAATCCAGGTTGTCCTCGACGGTTGTACATCTAAACAATATGACATAAATGCAGGTGCACCTCAGGGGTCGATCCTTGGTCTTTTATTATTCCTAATATTTATAAATATCTTCCCTGATAAAATTGTTTCTGAGATGAGTATATTTGCTGATTAAACTACTCTCTATTTCAGGCATGAGGTGAAAACAAATGAACACGTATCTGAGGAAATAGCAAAAACACTCGAGGAAGAACTCCAATCTGTAGTGGAATGGGGACAAAAATGGTCATATTTAATGCTGCCAAAACTAAGCTTGTTTCCTTCAATAATTACAGGAAACCTTCTCAACCACCAATAGTTATTACTAAAGACACATTACCTGAATATACTTCCTTCAAACTCCTTGGCCTAACGTTCAGAGGGAACATGAGCAGGAACAGATACATTGAGAGCATTTCTGCGAAGAAGGTAGGCTTCCTCTACCGTGCTAGGATGCTACTTACGCCTGAAAGAAATATGTATCTCTACAAGGCCACCATTCTCTCATGTATGAAGTACTGTGGTCACATTTGGGCTGCTACCTCTGCTACTAGTTCCTCGCCCCTGGACAGGGATCAGAAGAGAGTCGCAAACTTGTTTGGTCCTGAACTGTCATCTAAGCTTCAATCTCGATCCTATCGACGTAATGGTGCATACATCTGCCTGTTCTACAAGTATTTTAATGGTGAATGCTCCGGCCAGCTACAAGCCTTTGTACCCCCGCGACTAAAAGTCCCCGACAAACAAGGGAAGCAGCAATGTCCCGCCCCTTCACAGTAGAGATCCCTAGATGTAAGAAAGCCTTCTACTCAATTAGTTTCTTTCCCAGAACTACTAGACTTTGGAACTCGCTTCCGAGTTCCTGCTTTTCCAATTGTACTTACATTCAAAAGTTCAAGTGTAATGTAAACAGATATCTCGCTGCTCAACTCCCTACATAGTATCCCTACAACTTCGACATTGATAGTAACCCCCGACATCATAGTGGCGCTGATTGGAGTTAAAATGCAATAATACACACACACACACACACACACACACATAATGTATGTATGTATATGTTATACGTGTATATATATGCGTATATATATATGTGTGTGTTTGTGTGTGTGTGTTAATTTATTAATTAAATGAACTCTGAAGACATGTTATCCTTTATCATCATCCAATACGGATGCCTTTGTACCCCCCGCGACTAAAAATCCCCGACAAACAAGGGAAGCAGCAAAGTCTTACCCGTTCACATTAGAGATCCCTAGATGTAAGAAAGTCTTCTACTCTAATAGTTTCTTTCCCAGAACTGCTAGACTTTGGAACTCGCTGCTCAATTCTCTACATAGTATTCCTGCAACTTTTGTCCCGATAGTAGCCCTCGACATCATAGTGGCACTGTTTGGGCTGAAAATGCAATAATATACATACACACAAACATGCACACACACACACACACACACACACACACATATATATAATGTATGTGTGTGTTATATACGTATATATATGCGTATATATATGCGTATATGTATGTGTGTGTGTTTGTGTGTGTACTAATTTATTAATTAAATGAACTCTGAAGACATGTTATCCTTTACCATCATCCAATACGGAACACCTTGGCACTGGAATTGGCGCCAAATTAAACATATTTTCATATCCTATCAAAATAGCGAATGAATAAAATAAATGATTAAACAAATGCAAAAAAGTGATTAATGATGATTTTGGATATTTTTTGCTCTTACTGAACAAAAAGAACATCCGGTAAATGATATGAATATCTTCGCAGACGTTTCATTCGTTCTGTAAAGCAGAAGGCGATCGTCGAAGCCATGTTGTTGCGATTACAACGCGCACAAGTCGCTTTCAATTACGTTATTTTCCTCTAATGACGGCGAGAGATGTTTTCGAAGCGGAACATCACAAATCAATTTCCAGTTATGATTAACTAATTAATATTTCATACGAGTCATTAAATGAGATTTTCCAAATGAAAATTAGCAATAATGAAAAATCTTCATGACGACGTTAATTAATAAACAATTTTCCTACTTAAAAAGCTTTATACTTTATAGAATTTATCATTTCTATAAATATCTCTCTATCTCTATCTCTCTAAAAAACGTTACACCCGTATAAACATATACATGTGTATTAATGTATGTATGCTGTGCTTCTAATATATAGAGAAGAGTCTTTCTGATTCCAGTTGAAGTCAAAATAACATTCTATTTGATAAATCGATATTTTTGTTAAATTCAATTTTCACCCCAAACAAGGCACTATGCCACTTTGAAGCAGGGGGCTACTATCAGGGACTTAATTAGCGGGGTCATTATGAAGGGAGATGAGTAGAAAGATGTTTGTTGACATTACACTTGAACTTCTGCATATCGTTGCAGTTGGGAAAGCAGAATCCCGGAAGGGAGTTCCAAAGACCCGCAGTTCTGGGGAAGAAACTATTGGAGTAAAAGGCTTTCTTGCACCTAGGGATCTCTACTGTAAAGGGATGAGACTTAGTAGCTTGTCGGGTTTGTCGGGGGTAGTTACGTCGGGGAGGGATGCAACATTTCGTCGATGGGACAGAGGCTGAAGCCTAGATGAAAGTTCAGGACCTATCAGGTTGGCGACTCTCTTTTGAACCCTGTCCAGAAGCGAGAGACAAAAAGCAGATGCACCAGCCCCGATGTGACAACGATACTCCATACATGGGCGAATTGTTGCCTTATAGAGGTATAGGATACTGTCAGGCGTAAGTAGTTTTCTAGCACGGTAGAGGGAGCCAACCTTCCTTGCAACAGCCTTGGCAATGCTCTCAATGTATCTATTCCAGTTCATATTCCCTGTAAACGTTAGGCCGAGGAGTTTAAAAGAAGTACTTTCAGGTAATGTGTTCTTGGCCATTGCTATTGGTGGTAGAGAAGGTTTCTTGTAGTTATTGAAGGAAACAAGCTTAGTCTAAGCAGCATTGAATGTGGCCAACCATTTTTGTCCCCATTCCACTACGGATTGGAGGTCTAGTGTTTCTGCCATTTCCTTGGATATGTGTTCATTTGTTTTCCCCTCATATCTGTTATAGAGAGTGGGAACATCGGCAAATATACCCATCTCCGAAACAATTTTATCAGGGAGGTCGTTTATGAATATCAGGAATAATAGAGGTCCAAGGATAGACCCCTGAGGTACTCCCGCATTTATGTCGTATTGTTTGGATGTACGACCGTCGAGGACAACTTTGATTTTCCTATTACTTAAGAAGGATTTAATTACATTATGAATTTTTCCAGTGATTCCATATGATCTAATTTTCCTTAGAAGACCATCGTGCCATACCCTGTCAAAAGCCTTAGATATATCGAGGGACACCGCTCTACCCTCCCCTGTTTTATCCAATGAACGGTATATACGTTCAGAAACTACAGTTAAGATATCTGCTGTTGAACGGGCTTGCTTGAATCCATATTGCTTGTCAGTCAGGAGTTTAGCAGCTGTTAGGTGCTGGACTAGGGCTTGATTAACTAAGGACTCAAATATTTTGGCGAAAAGCGGGAAGACGCTAATGGGGCGATAATTTAGTGGGTCAGTTCTTTCACCAGAATTCTTGAAGACTGGTACCACAGAGGCGGTTTTCCAGCAGTCGGGAAAACAAGATTCGTTAAGGCATTTATTGTAAAGTTTGGACAGAACTGGAGCAACCTCGGCAGAGCAGTTTTTTAATAGCACAGCCGGGATGAGATCTGGTCCACACGCTTTTGAGGTGTCTAGGTTTTTTATAATAGCATGTACCTGAGAAGAGGTGATTTTCAAATCGTCTAGTGAGGCGTCTGTTCGCAGAGGAAGATCAGGGAGTGAGTGGTGTACCGAGTTCAGTGTGGAGTTTGAGGCAAACCGACTGGCAAGCAGATTAGCCTTGTCAGTTGCCGTGCAAGCAACCTCATGATCGTTTGATAGTGGGGGAACAGTTGACTGTCCATTATTTACTACGCTGTTGTAGATTTTCCAAAAATCCCGGGTTCCTAATTTCTGTGCTTCGATGCGTTTTCTGGTGGTTTCAGAGTAATCTGTCTTAGCTGTCTCTATCACTCTCTTTCAATTATTTCTAGCTTCTATAAACTTCTGTTTATTTGAGCTGGACTTATGTCGGTTGAATCTGCGGAATGCATGCTGCCTTTGACAAATGGCAGCTGCACAAGCAGAAGTAAACCATTGGGGGGAGTGGGGCTTGCTATAGAGTTTCCGTGCGGGAACATGTGCTTCAATAGCAGTTTTGAACCATTCAGTGGTCTCATTTGAACACTGTTCCGCTGGAAGAGTAAAGATATTTTGCCATGGGGCATCTCTGATGAGCTCCCTGATGGCTTCCCAATCAGCCTTTTTGTAATACCTCGTTGTTTTGAGTAGTGGGTCTTCAGTTTTAGGGCGAGAATTTAGGCTGATTTCTACCATTATCACAGCGTGATCAGCATTCCCAAGTGGGCTGTGGGCATTTGTTTACACACAGGTTCTCGTCAGATTACTGAAGTTAACAACAATGGGTAAAGCCAGTATCAGATGAGTGACCATTCGGGAAGGCTAAGATGTTTAAAATCCAATTAAACATTATATACCAATTCTTAATGCTACAATATTTTAAGTTATAAATTTATTATATTGTTTACTAGAATATCTTGTCGTTTTCTTTTCAAGTTTTAACAACTAGTCTTTTACTTTTTTAAGCATTATCTTAACCATATTACTTTTAATGCTTGCATTTTTCTACGTAATGCATGATTTTTCCAGGCTTTGCTTTTTGTGTTCAATATCATACGCATTGACAAAAATTCGTAAAAATAATATTACCAAGTTCTTAAATAGAATAAATAAAAATCAAATAAAACATATGATAATGTAAATAATCAGAACGAAGGACAAAAAGAGCGCAACAGAATTAACAGGTGACGTTGTAAGCGAAATATTATCAACGATAGCATGGCAAAGAGCATAATTTTTTTAACTCTCTCTGTACAAGACAAATAAGATGGCATGCGAGTGACATTCCCTCTATGATTTATAGAAGCTGTCGACGACAAAAAGTTGCTATGATAACCAACAGCCAATCAGAAGAAACCGTTTTTCATGTTCTATACCAATTCTGAGGACTTTTGAACACCAGTAATTTTATTATAACTTCTGTTTTATGAACAAAAATTGAAAATTTATATTTCAAAAGAAAACTGAGAAGGTGGCCTCCGAATTGTAAAAATTGGATTAAAAATGTATGAGCGGTGAATCCTTAAATCAATTCTAAATAAATAAAACCAACACGTAACCATATATTCAAACACAACCGAGTTTGAATATATAGTTGTTTGGTGGCATTCCTCTATTAACGGAAGTTTAATAAGACCTACTACATTAAACATTTGGATAAAATATTATGAGAGTGATTAAATACATTTGGGGGGTCGTATGATAACTAACGATATGCATATATAAATATAAATCTCTCTCTCCTTATCTCTCTCTCTCTATATATATATATATTTATATATATTTATATATATATATATATATATATATATATATATATATATATATATATATATCTGTGTGTGTCTGTATTCTCGTTAACTTCAGCATTTCGCATTTTCGTAGTTTTGCACCAAAAATAAAGAAAAATGGAATGGTATACTGTTAATTAGACAATCTAAGACATTATCTTGAAATTTAAGCGCATAAAAATGGTTGGCATGCCGTAAACACAGGTCAATGCAAATTATGGCAAATTAAACTGTAACGAAACGGCGCCAAATCAATTTGACAAATTAAAGAACACGTGTTTATCTGTCGAGTTGCACAAATGATTAAACACATGAAATTCTTTACATAATCAACACATTATTTTCACTAGTTTTATATTCTATATTGCTTTTGTTAATTAAAGATGTTAATTCCGTCTACGAACCAAATTCTCTCGAGACTTACTCATGAAACAACTTGAATATTTGAAGAATGTGAACACAACCATTATCACTAGTGCTCTGATTACTGCAATTGCAAGGTTTCATTTCTACTGTTTGCACACTTAGATCTATATTAACTTTATAATGAGTATTTAGCATCATTTATTTATATCTACGTGTATATATATATATACGTTATATATACGTATATATATATACATATACATACACGTGATATACACACGTATATATATATATATATATATATATATATATATATACTAACAGGTCATCTCGTCTTTACTCGGGGCCTACGTATTGTTCATAACTTTATGTGCATATATATATATATATATATATATATATATATATATATATATATATTAAAAAGTGAGGATATGTACGGTAATGCCTGTCTATATAATTGCTTCCTTAACTACCACAGAGAAAAGTTTGTAAGGACTGTAGAGGTTATTTTTTTTTAATTTGATCCTAATTTTTACCCATTTAACATTTATTGGTTTGGGCTCAAATCAAGTTAAAATATTTTACCAATGTCCAAGGAACCTACATCTAAAACGTCAAGTCTTTAGACCCGAAATTGCCGGAGGAGTTTGGTAGCATCTTCAAAGGTCAACCCTTTCAACGTTGACCTCTTAGCAGCGAAACATTCGCCCAAAATCTGATTAAAAAGCTTCCTGCATGGTTGAATACCATTTATGCATAATTTCAAATGTTTAACCCCAAAATTGGTTTAATAGTTTTCTAGAGACCGCAAATGTAAAATCGTTATACTTAGACCCTTTGGCAGCCACATTTTCGGCCAAATATCGATTAAAAAGCTTGCCCTGTGTCTGAATACACTTTATGTAAAATTTCAAATATTAACATACAATATTAAGACCAAAACCTGGCTGAGTAATTTAGTAGGGACCGCAGATGTCAATTTGTGTAAATTTGACTCCTATTTTGACCCCTTAACATTTATTGTTTTGGACTCCAATAAAATTATAAAGTTTGATCCATATCCTAAGAACCTATATCTAAAAGTTCAAGTGTTATGACACAAAATTGGTGGAGGAGTTTGGTAGAGATTTCGATGGTCAAATCCTCGAACATTGACCATTTAATAGGCAAATTTCTGGCCGAAAACCGACCAAAAAGATTTTCCGAAATCTCAATATGCCTCATGTCAAATTTCTAGTCTGTAGACCGAAAATTGAGTTATTGTATAGGCGAATGTACACAGACAGACAGACACAGACACACAGAGGCATTTTCACTTATATATATATATATATATATATATACTAGTAGTTCTGCCCGGCTTTGCTCGGGCCCTGTGTACTCTTCATAACTTTATGTGCATATGTATATATTACAAAGTATGAATATGTACGGTAATAATATAATTAGCTTCCTTAACTACCATAGAGAAAAGTTGGCAGAGACCACAGTAGTCGAATTTTGAAAAACATTGACCCCAATTTTGACCCCTTAACATTTATTATTTTGGCCTACAAAATTAATTAAAACATTTGACCCATGTCTATAGAGACTGAAGAGTTCAATTTATTTTTAACCTGAACCCTAATTCTGACCCCTTAACATTTATTATTTTGGCCTCAAATCAAATTATAAATTAGATTCATGTCCAAAGAACCTATATCTAAGATTTCAAGTATTTAGACCCAAAATTGCTGGAGTTTGATAGAGTTCTCAAAGAAAAGATTTTCCTAAATCTCAATACCCCTTATGTAAAATCTCGAGACATATTAACTTTATAGATAGATAGATAGATAGATAGATAGATAGATATAAGTGAAACTCTGTGTGTGTGTGTGTGTGTTTCTGTCTGTGTACAATTTCCTAGTAAATAACTGTGAATTTCCGTTCTAGAGACCCGAGATTTGACATCAGGAGTATGAAGATCAGGTAACATCTTTATAATCGGTTTGTAGCCAGAAGTTTTGCTGTTAAGAGTAAAAGTTCAACGATTTCACCTTTGAAAACCCTACCAAACTCCTCCACCAATTTTGGGGCTAAACAATTGAAATTTTAAATGCAGGTTACATAGAAATGGATCAAACCTTTTAATTTGATTTGAGTCCCAGGAAAAGAAATAATAAGGGGGTCAAAAGTGGGGTTAAAGTTTTAAAAAAATGACCTTTGCTGTCTCTACCAAATTACTAAGCAAATTTCTGGTCTCAACGTTTGCAATTTTACATACAGGGTATTCAGAGATAGGGCAAGCGTTTTAATCGATTTGTTAAAAAATTTGAGATGCCAAAGTTCAACAAATTTTACATTTGAGGTGTCTAGCCAACTACTCAGCCAATTTTGGGTCTAAGCATTTGAAATTTATTTATAGCGGGTACTCGGACATCCGGCAAGCATTTTAATCAGTTTTGGGGAGAAAATTTGGCTGCCAAAAAGTCAAAGTTGAAAAAGTTGGCTTTGCAGATTCTATCAAATTCGTCCGACAATTTTGGGTCTAAAGACTTGAAATTTTAGATGTAGGTAACTTAGACATGGATAAAACTTCGTATTTTGATTGGAGATCATAATAATAAATGTGAAGGGGTCAAAACTGGGGTTAAAGTATAAAATATTTGACCTCTGCGGTCTCTACTGAATAACTAAGAGACATTTAGGTCTAAACATTTGAAATCTTACACAAATTGTATTCACACGTAGGGCAAGTTGTGAATAGTACAACAGGCCCGAACAAATCCGGACTGAACTGCTAGTATATATATATATATATATATATATATATATATATATATATATATATATATATATATATGCATATACATACGTATATATATATATATATATATATAATGATAAATTCCATAGCCAAACAACGTCGTAGTCATCCAAACAGCTAATAACCCCAAGCCGATGTCTCACAAGTAGGAGTTTTAACTCGAAAGGACGATGCCATCCAGCAATGCTAACCAAGCTCGCAACTTATGATAGGATTTTCAGAATGTGAGAGATTGTATATAATAAATTCCACAGCCAAACAACGTCGCAACTCACAAGAGCCATGACATTCAAAGAATCGGAAGTCCAAGACTCAAGTTTCGCCCTCATTTGGGCTTATAAGTTAGATACGTCCGAACTCAGGATTCGAAACCCGAGCCTCTTGCATGTAAGGCAAGCACTCTACCAACTGAGCAATGGCCCCGCACACAATTATTATATACAATCTCTCACATTCTGAAAATCCTATCATAAGTTGCTCGCTTGGTTAGCATAGCTGGATGGCATCGTCCTTTCGAGTTAAAACTCCTACTTGTGAGACATCGTCTTGGGGTTATTAGCTGGTTGGATGACCGAGTCCCTTGTTAAAACGAAGTAGGTTCATTTCACAGTCGGATTTCGGCGCGGTTTACTTGATCTGTGTTGGTTAATAGAAATGCTTGTGTGCGGGGCGTTTGCTCATTTGGTAGAGTGCTTGCCTTGCATGCAAGAGGCTCGGGTTTCGAATCCTGAGTTCCGATGTGTCTAACTGATGAGCCCAAATGATGGGCGAAACTCGAGTCTTGGACTTTCGGTTCTTTGACTGTCATGTCCCTTGTGGGCTGCGACGTTGTTTGGCTGTGGAATTTATTATATACAATCTCTCACATACTGAAAATTATATATATATATATATATATATATATATATATATATATATATATATATACTAGCAGTTCAGTCCGGCTTTGCCCGGGCCCATTATATATATATATATATATATATATATATATATATATATATATATATATATATATACGCATGTGTGTGTATATAGATACATACCAGATCATGTATATAAGAAAAGATAGATGTGATAAGTATTAACTTACATTAGAAATTTATTTCATTATTATGTAAATAAAGTTAAAGCGATTAAAACATATAAAAGGCGGAACTTCTTTAGGTCATTGTATGTCAAAGCTAAATGCTTCACATCAGAAGACGAGAAAAATCCGTCTTATACAAGGTATAAGCTAAATAGCTAACACCGATTTTAAATACATTTAAGATTAAAAATGGAACAGTAAAACGGGAATATAATGAAAGTTGAGCATGAACAAGTTTAAAAAAGGGATACTGATTAGAAAATGTTTACTCAGAGAAATGAATGTTGGGATAAGCTAGGAGAAAATAAGGAATAAAAAGAGGTATTGAAGAAATAATAAATAAAAGAATTGGGAAATAACCAATAAGGAATAAAAAAAATAATATAAAAAATAAACCCAAAAACTAAATTGGAAATAAAACATTATTTCGTAAAAAAGGTTCGCCATCTCCGATTATTAGAGATTAATTCGAAAAAAAAAGAGGACAAATGAGTACTCTAACAAATGTATAGGAATTAATAATTCAATTCATATATATATATATATATATATATATATATATATATATTGTGTCAGGTCAAGTAAGGTGCTACTGGTACCATGTAACCCAGTACTACCTGCTGCATGGTCGGGTTACCGGCGACTAAACAGGTTCGCCCACTAGCTTGTCTGGCGAGAGGGTGGCTAATCTCCCAGAAGGATAAAAAACAAGACCTTACAAAGGGCGGATGAGCCCTCCTAGGGTCAACAGCCAACTAGCTCCACATGCACTTATATGCATGTGTATATATGTGTATGTGTGTGCATGTGTATGTGTGTATGTATATATGTGCATATATATATATATATATATATATATATATATATATATATAGCGCGGAGTTTGAAATCCCACGTTGGTGTCTGGCGCGCAATATCTCACTTCATGGGCAGGTAGTGGCTCTAAGTATGGTTGACATTCTACCTAAGTGATGGAAAACTCTATTACAAAGCCTGAGATGCAGCTGTTCATTAGTTCCGTGGCATATTTTGCACCAACTGATGTTATCGGCTGTTTCAACAGGTGTGAATGGTTCTACACAAGCCATTACCACTTAAATCAAATCATTGTGTGGGTAGCCATGAGTTTGCTCACTCTGCTTTCTTACAACATCCAAAAAGGTAAGCAAAAAGTTCACTCAGGCGAAGTCCACTGGCGATGGTGGTGGAGGCGGGTCGAGGATACCACTGGAGGCCTTTAGTCGGCACTCTGCACAGTTGGCGGCGTAGTAGGTGATGGTCGTTCTTGTGTAAAAATTTGTTAACAATTGCACAGTTTTTGTCCTCTACTATGTGGCAAAGCAGATCTTTTTTAGATGTAGCACTGCTTTCCCTAGACAGGGTGGGGGCGATAAAAATCTTGTTCACACAAAAGCCTGTCATCTTGCTGCCGTTGACTGGCTATCCAATTGTGCAGTCGAAACAGAAACTCAATTAAAATACAAAGCATGCGTTAAATTTTGGAACGAGGAATGTAAGAACATTGCTTGATAGTGATGATTATTTCGAGGGAAACGCGGCGCTAGTTGCAAAAGTACTGAAACAATACAACATTGACATTGCTGCCTTGTCTGAGACACATCTTTTGGGATCAGGTGAATTGAAGGAAATTGGCGAAGGTTACACGTTCTTATGGTCGGGTCGGAGAGAGGGGGATAGGCATAGTTCCGGTGTTGGCTTTGCAATAAAATCAAATAGTGATAACTCTCTGGAAGCTCTTCCTCGGGGCGGTGACGATCGTTTAATGACCCTTAGAATGGGACTCACAGCTGGAACGGGACTGACACTGGTAAGTTGCTATGCTCCAACTCTAAATGCAGAAGAGGTAGAAGCCACAAACTTCTACGAAAAGCTTGGTGACATAGTCAGAAACGTTAGCTTTCATGACAAGGTCTTACTGATGGGAGATTTCAATGATCGGGTAGGCTCGGACAGGAAGACATGGGAAAATGTGATTGGGGCTCATGATATGGGGAAAATAAATGGCAATGGAATTCGCTTTTTGTCTTTTTGTAGTGACCATGGGCTCTTCATTACAAATACTATGTTTCAACAGCAAAATCGTTGTAAAAGCACACGGATGCACCCAAGGTCCATCTTATTGCCTTTGCTATAACCCGGAAAAAACAGGAGAGATATTCTTTTGAGTCGTTCATTTCATGACTCATGTTGGCTGTCGGATCACGCACTGAAAGTACAACCTAAGGCAGAAGGCATAAAATTAAGATGCCAAAGCCATTGAATATGAAAGAACTGAACACTGAAAAGAAAGAAGAATTATCTTCTAAGTTAGATGCGAAGTTAAACGAAATTGTGATAAACAATGATATTGAAGAGTCCTGGAAAAATTGCGGGATGCCATCTATGAATGTCCAAGCGAAGTACTAGGACTTTCAGGATTGGTTCGACGAAAATGACATTGAAATTAAGGTTATTTTAGATCGGATGCACTCTTCGCGCGGGGCCTGGATATCAGAAAATAATTTTGCAGCGAGGAGGTCGGCTTAGCTCAGTGTCAGGAGGGATGTTCGGCGCCGATTGAGGAAAATGAAAGAAGATTGGTTGTCTGCAAAAGCCTCTGAGCTCCAGGCTGCTTTTGATAGGAAAGATGCGAGAGTATTTTATGAGGGCCTGAAAGAAGTTTTTGGACCACAATAATGTGGTACTTCACCCGTTATGGAAGCAGATGGTACAACCTTGTTGACTGATAAGAATGACATCCGTAACCGTTGGAAAGACTATTTTGAAGGAGTGCTGAATTATTCTTCTGACGATGATGTTTTGAGTTCTTTGCCTGCAAGAATCCAAATATCAGAATTACATGTGATTCCTAATTTTTCTGAAGTTCTCGCAGCTGTAAAACAAATGCTACTGAGAAAGTGTGCAGGTGATGATGGTATACCGGCTGAAATATTCAAGTTTGGGGGGAACACAGTTTTGAAAAAACTTTTGGAGTTATTCATCAGGATGTGGGAAAGCGGTTCCGTACCTCAAGATTTCGGGAACTCGTCAATAATCCATCTCTTCAAGAATAAAGGAAAGCGCATTGATTGTGATAACTACCGTGGAATATCACTGCTCTCTGTGGCTGGAAAAGTACTAGCCAGGGTCATTTTGAACAGGATAATCATTCATTTAGTAGACAAAATTTATCCTGAGACGCAGTGTGGTTTTATATCTGGAAGGGGAACCATCCACATCATCTCCTGTTTACGCCAAGTTGCAGAGAAGACACGTGAGAAAAATCTGGATCTGTTTGTCGTTTTTATCGACCTAACCAAGGCGTTTGACTCTGTCAACAGAGTCGCACTTTGGAAGGTTTTGAATACAGTTGGAATCCCCGAAAAAATGTTAAATGTAATAATATCCTTTCACGAGAATATGGAGGCACGTGTAAGAGCAGACGGAAAGTTCTCTGAGTCATTCAAGGTAAAAACCGGTACGAAACAGGGTTGTGTTATGGCACCTGTGCTCTTTTCCATCTTCTTTTCAATCATGCTCGAGCATGCTTTTAATATTACAGGTAAGGTGTCCTTTTTGAGTTTAGAACTACCGGGGGTCTTTTTAATCATCAAAGATTCAAAGCTAAAACACTAACAAGAAGCAAAATAGTTCGTGATTTTCTTTTTGCAGACGATGCTGCACTCGTGGGCACTTCATTTGAAGAAGCACAAGAATTAGTTGACAAGTTTTCACATGGCGCAAAAGCATTTGGTTTGACGATTAGTATTAAAAAGACAGAAGTTATCTACCAACCAAAGCCTACCCTGTTGCAGCAAGGTGGTGTGAATATTCCGAGACCAGAATATGTGGAACCGCCTCAGAAAATCTTAGTGAATAGACAGCCTCTAAAGTATGTTAAATCCTTTGTATATCTCGGAAGTAAGGTGAATTCGTCAGCATCACTTGATGATGAGATATTGAGCAGAATTTCAAAGGCGAACTGCGGTCAAGAGTATGGAATGAAAGCGGTTTGACTCTAAAGACCAAAATCTCAGTTTATCGTGCAGTGATTGTTTCGATACTCCTGTATGGATCGGAAGCCTGGACCCCATACCGTAGCCAAAATTGAGCAACTGGATACATTCCATAAGCGTTGCCTTCGCAGCATATGTGAATTTACATGGAAAGACAAGGCCCCTAACTCGGGATTGTTTGCTAGGTGCGACATTTTTAGTATTGCGGCCTTCCTAGTGAAGTCTCAGCTTCGGTGGGTTGGTCACCTTGTTCGCATAGATGAAAACCGTCTTCCTAAGCAACTAGCATACAGTCAACTGAAAGAGGGTAATCGAAATGTGGGTCGTCCATTTCTGAGGTACAGGGATAAGCTGAAAGACAACCTTAAGCACGCAGACCTGAACCGAAAAACCTTTGAAGAAGATGCTGCGGATAGAAAATTGTAAATGGAAAAATGTTTTGCGGGCATTAACACATGCATTGACACACGGCTATCGAATCAAACAAATCTTCGTAGAGCAAGAGTAGGAACAGCACCTTCCCAGCCGGTATCCTGTGAGTTGTGCGGCTTGGTTTGTGGGAGCAGAGCTGGCCTCGTGTTACACATGCGGCACAAGCACTGAAGGCAGAGTGGAGCAGAGCGAATTCTTGGCTCTCATGCGTCGAACAAGACGGGAGAGTCCATTATATATACATAGTTGCTTGTCTAGTCGCACTGATGAGTTGTGAAACAGCGAAACAGTACGGTATGTGGATGACTATAATGCTTTCTATCTTGGGTTGAGCATATTGGGAAGTGATATACAAATTACGATTAGCGTACGAAGCGATGCTCTTTGTGAAAACAAATTGAGCTTAGGTATTTGGACAATGTCAAAACATTGTTAATTCGCTGTCCGCCTAATAGCAGCTGTATAGCGCAACGGTTACAAGCACCGACTTCTGATATTGACTTCATGTTACGTAGAAGACCTGATATTTTCATTGAAAGCTGTATCGCCTGAAGAGGCATAAAGTTACTAATGACTAGCAGACCAAATAACTAGCATATGTAAAAACGAATAAAAAATATACTTTGCCCTACTTCGGTATTGAGCACTCTTGTATTAACTGTTTTAAAACTGGGTCAGTTAATATCCCTCTTGAAAATAACAACTTCGGATTATATATATATATATATATATATATATATATATATATATATATATATATATATATATATATATACACACACACACATATATATATATATATATATATATATATATATATATATATATATATATAAATGGGTTTTTAGTCTCTGAAATTTTAAAGTAATACTTAAAGTGTTGACGTTTATATAGTTCCCAGTAGACTGATTTGATATACACTGTTAACTGTCTCTATTCGTTTGGGGTTAGATTTTTGCATTCACTTATTATGTAATTTACTTTTTCGCTTTTCTTTGTCCAGGTAGTCTACATTTACTACTTACATGAGTTTTATTAATTTTTCTTCTGGATATCATTCTGGTTCGATTTCTTTTTTTTTCTGTCTACGCATTTTCATTCGTCTTTCTTTGATCATTCTTTTCAATCATCGACGTAGCACCTTTCTTTCTCATTTTTCAGTTTCCACCTTTTTCGTTTCATAATTTAGCCACTCCTTGCAGTGTTAACTTTTACTCTGATTCTTTCAGATTTCGTAAGTCTTACTGTCTTTGGGCAATGCGTTTTCCAGGCTTTTTATGTCTTATACACAGTCTTCTGTATTAATTCACTTTCTTCCCGTTTTATCTTCTTTTATGTATGCGATGTCTGGGCCAGTCTCAAGAGAAATAGATATCCCTTGTAAAGGTAGCTGCACGAGAACTGATGAAGCAAGTGTTGCACAAGTTCAAACTGCACCTTTTCTGAATCGACACTACTTTAGTCCAATGAGAAGAAGTGCTAGACGACTGAAAACAGTGCCGAGATAAGCAGAGAGCACATAAAACAACTGGAATTCCCAAATGGTTACCCATTTTAGTACTGACCAGGCTAAATATTGCTTAACTTTTTATTCATTTTATATACAATCAGTATCAATAGAATTTATGACGTATTGTATTCAGAACAGCCATTGCTGAAGGTTTTTCTTGAATGATTTTCAGCTATGTGTTAGCATTTCTGTTATAGTTGGTTTTTCCAGATATAGTGTAATTCTTTCAGGTTCAGTTGTTTTCTTTTTGTTCTGTCGTCGTTTCTGTGTTTTTTTTTTAAAGTGACTTTCAATGTTTTCAATGGATTTTTTGTTTGTTTAGTCTTCGAATTGTTAATGGTATCCCCTATCTTTACTAATATATTCTCTTTTACGTTGCTGATTTTTTTTAGATACGAGGGGCGTGCAATAAGTAATGCCCTAACCCATTTCCCATAGTAGTAGAGCAACGAATCTTGGCACAGTTATTAGTCTTTCTCTACATAGGAACCACCCAGAGTTATGCATTTATCCCGTCGTTTGATGCACCTCTGGAGACCGTTTTTGTAGAATACTCCAGGTTGCTCCTCCAAGCACGACGTGACTTCAGAAATCAAGGCTGCATCATCTGGGAAACGCTTTCCTTTCAAAAACGACTTCATAGCTGGGAAGAGGTGAAAGTCAGAGGGTGCAAGGTCAGGAGAGTAGGGAGGATGGGGAGTATTTCATAATCACACGCCCGTGCTTCTGATATGGCGATATGCGAGTTGTGGACCGGAATATTGATCTTGCCCCGCCTCTTGATTTTGATAGCTTCCCTTAATTTCCTCAAAAGTTAAGCATAATAGGCTCCTGTAATTGTGGTACCCTTTGCCAGGAAATCTGTCATCACTACTCCGTCCTGGTCTCAGAAGACTGTGAGCATGACCTTGCCAGCGGAGGGCTGCACCCTTGCCTTCTTTGGAGGTGGTGAGTTCAAGTGCTTCCACTGCATTGACTGGGCTTTGGTCTCTGGATCATAGTGATGGACCCAGGTTTCATCCTGTGTAATAAGTCCTTTGAAAAACTTTGACTCATCTTCTCGGCACATCTCCAAATTCATCTTTGAGTACTCGACGATTTCTCGCTTCTGGAATGGTGTGAGCAACCTGGAAATCCATCTGGCAGACATCTTATGCATATGCAAATAGTCATGAATGATAGTTTCCAATGACCCTGTACTAATCTTGACATGTTGGGCTATTTGGCGATGAGTAATGCGCCGATCTTCCAAAATAGCAGCCTCAACTTGACAGACAAATGCCTCATCAATGATAGAAGGGGGGCAACCAGATCTGGGAGCTGTTTCCACAGACTTCCGGCGATGTTTGAATTGACGATGCCAGCGTTTTACAAGGTCACATGATGGGGCATTATTTCTTGCTCTTTATTATTTGCATTGTTCATTTGTCAGCGTCTTTTGCTGCGGTAATTATTCTTTCTGCGTTTTTCTTTATGTATTTTTAAAAGTATTTGTGTCATTCACACAGGCTTCTATAAAAACCAGCCCCATTTCTCCGTTGTTTCGTTTCACGTAGAATCGGTCAGCACCATCTTTTAAATGTAGTACATTGTGCATGGTCATAAAATTTCTGGCCTTCTAATCGAAATGCTTCAGTTCTTCTTTGGTCCTATAAATGGTCCGGGGTATCTTACTAGTGATAATGCCCATGTGTTTATTCCTTTTATTAAGTTTTTAATATAAAGGTTAGTTCCTTATTCTTATTAGGTCTTGAATTGAAAGTCATGTTTTATTTCAGTTTTTCACCCCGATTGTTTGGTTTCAACTATCAAATTTGGAGGTGAAAGCGTAATAGTTTGAGGCTGCATAGCTTTTTCAGGCATTAGACTGTTGTATACTTGTGAGAGCAGAATGAACTCCACACGTGCTGGGCCAGGATTACCAAATATCTTTGACTAAAATATCAAATCATAACATCACTTGGAATGATGTAATCTTCCAACAAGACAATACCCCATGCCATACGGCGAAAGTGTCAATGTGTTTGTTCGAGAAAAAAGGGATTACAGTGATGAACTTGCCTCCTCAATCCCCATACCTACATCCCTCTGAAACTGTGTAGTCCCATCTAGGCAAAAGACTGAGAATGCAAAATTCTCATAAAAAGAATTAGAGGCCAAACTTCATAAAGAGTGGCAGAAAATAGATCCTACCACCTGCAACAATTTAGCTAATAATATTCGAAAAGGATAAAAGCTGTTATAAAGGTAAGCAGAGGACATGCCAAATATTGATTGTTGTTAGAATAGATTTATTAATATTTACTCCATTATTTTTTAAATATATAAGTTTGATTCGTAATTTTGATGTTACATTGATGATCCATAATTTTGACCTTGGCTGTATATAAAAAATACAATGCTCATTAGTAGTATTCGTATTATTCATAGTAGCAGTGGTAGTTGTAGTAGTTATTCTAAATTATGCCTGTTTTTGAGCACCCACTAGTAAAAAAAAAATAGAATTATCGTGTCTTGAATACACTCACAAATCAAATATCAGTCTCCTTTGAAAATCATACTTTACAACTATCTGTAAGTATCTTTAAGACTGGAACTTATTTCAAAATAATAAGAGTATTTTTCTCTTAGCAGAGTTGTTGTAAAGAAAGGCAAGTACTTTGTTTTAAAAGAAACTAAGTTTTTCTTAGCTGGGCAAAAGAATTCACATAAATAAACATACGCACAAAAACCAAAATAAATGAACAAATTAGAGAAGGAAAGATTTTTTAAAAAAAAAGTAGAAATACGAAACCTTTCTAGCGCATACGTTCTTTCCGATATCGTTACGCAATTGAGCCTGTTATCCCTATCTTTTAACTATTCCTAGCAGACAACGTGGGCAGAAGCGACGGGATCTAACCTAGTTGTTTTGTCTCGGTAACCATAGAAACAATTTCCATAGCAGCAAAGACAACTTCAATGACATTCGACCCAATCTGTGTAACAAGGCAATTTTTGTTGCTGGGATAAACAGAGAAACAATAAAAACAAACTTAAGGGACATATTTGGTCGAATGCATATGTTCTTCCGAAAACATCTTTTTTGAACATCGCTTTTAAGAGACTTAAATGCTGACGGCCGTTTTTATACACAGATGTTTGAAGATCAACGAATGTTGTTAAAAGAAATTACGTTAAAGCATTATCTTTTATTGGGAGATAAGACATAAAAAGAAAATAATTTTAGAATTCTAACCAGGGTTCTGGGGGAATATTTTCACGGTTCTTTTCATTATCGCTACGTTTCAGCCGATGTGTATTCTGCAAATTTTCCCGTGCATTTAAATTAGAAAAAAAGCGCTACTCCTGCAGTATTTTACCCACCGATTTCACGATCTTAGCCGAGCGTTGATCGACATCCGTCGGAAAACGCCGGAACATGGCGAGCGGTACGATACTCTATCAGCCAATCAGGGCGCTTCAAACGAACGCGCAGCAGACGAATAATTTTCATTGAAATTACACACATAGCGTTTCATTTCAGTTATTTTATTGTTCAAAGTAAAAATACACAGCCTTTCATTTCAGCTATTTAATTTAGCGATAAAAAAAAAAACCGGGAGTTGTTGGAAACATATTTATGCGAATTTATGTGGAGACAAAAATTTGGACACAACCCTTTTGTCTCCATGATAAATAAAATCGCGGAAGGCTACCCGGTTGGGAAGGAGCTTCTTTCCACATCCTCTGAAAACCCTTTGCTCCCTACTTTGCCTCTACAGTCAGTAGAAAATCTTCCAGTCGGAACTAAAGATAAACAGTAATTGTTGTCCCCCCCTACAAACATTACTGAAAAAAAAAACAAAAAAACATTGTTGTTACTGTTTAATAACGTTTTGTTAAAAACAAACAAAAAAAACATTGAAGTGTTTATTAATGTTGCTTACCCCCCCCCAAAAAAAACAAAGCTATCGGAAAACAAAATGAACCAAAAAAAAAAAAATATTCAACAAAATAAATTTATTTTACTTTAAAAAAACTTACGGTAAGTCTTTGTGATTTATTTTATCGAAATTTTTTGTATAAATTTTATCCATTTTGTTGTGTGTGTAATATCTTTTCCTTGTTGCTATTCACATACTTTTAGCGTTCTTGCACCGTAGCTACGAATTCTCGGCTTTCGTCGTGGTTAACGTCGAAAGCGTTCGTCAACGCTCGGCTAAGATCGTGAAATCGGTGGGTAAAATACTGCAGGAGTACCAAAAAAGCAATATGACCCATTGGG
This sequence comes from Euprymna scolopes, assembly GCF_053919585.1. Classification (NCBI taxonomy): domain Eukaryota; kingdom Metazoa; phylum Mollusca; class Cephalopoda; order Sepiida; family Sepiolidae; genus Euprymna; species Euprymna scolopes. The sequence goes on from NC_136490.1 coordinate 11,523,610, forward strand.
TAAACTAGTGGGGGCGCACGTAAGATTATTTAGAATTAGGAACATGAACAAATATTGGAAAAAAGAAAACAATTTCAATTAAAAATTAAAAAAGCCGTATGTGAAGTTGTTAGACGTCAAAGGTGTAAACTCGTGTAGTTCCAGAAATCCAATTTATTCAACGGAACGAAGATTTTATAGTCTGAAACTACTTTTTTAATATGAAAAAATAATCACAGTTATGTTTTTCGAACCTAGCAACCTACGCTAAATAAGATTTCATAAAAAAAGATTTATGTCATTTCAAAACGTCTAACTTCAATTTATTTTAAAACGTTATTTTTTCTACCCACTTGATATTTTACACCAGTGGGTAGAGATTATGTTAACTAGTATGAATTTCGGCGAAGGTCACATAGAGTACATGTCAGAATAACATAGTGGCAAAGGAAACATACCATCTTCAGCTAGCATCATTAAAGCGGAGGTTCCAAGGTTATACCTCTAAACAAAGCGCAAAGAAAATGCAGATGTCGAATGATATAGCAGAAATTACATCACGTGTTCGGGACAAAGAACAGAGTTTATAACAGTCGGATTAGGGAAGCGAGGAAGACAACATGCGTTTTGAAAATGTAGAGAATAAATAAACGATTATCACCCTATGATACCGTCTGTGTCTCTCATTCCCCAAGTAGAAAAAAAACAAGTTAAATAGTACTCAGAATTCGATTGGTATCGCCTCCCATAAACAAACCTTCTGTAAATAAAATCTTTGAAAACAGCCAGCAAGTCTCTATTGTGTTCCATGCAAGCATAGAATTGTTTTGAGGTAAACAAAAGAACACAACACTAAGGGGATCACTGCGCAAACATGAAAAGCAACGATTAAGAGAAAGACAAATGCACGGGCACGTATGTTAAAAGACGTTTACAAGTTGATTTGTCTCCTGATTGTCCAAAACTCTACAAGTGCACAATTACATGTTTCCTGTCAAACATGAACGCTTGTAACATTTTCCTTACACAAATTAAAACAAAATGTGAAACGAACCGTACCTATGTAGTCTTTACCAGATTCGTTGAATAGCAGAAGGCCACCTAACATCAGAGAAAAATGTATGCTCACCAGAAAAGAGTTGCAAAGTCTATTTATTTATTTATCCTTGGAATGCAAAAAGGTTTTGCGACGGAAAAATGTCCATGAAAAGAATATCGAGATCTTTAGAGTTCGCAAAAAACATGAAAATAAAGAAACACTTATTGCAATGTTTATAGTCACACAAATACAACAATTGAATCACAAAACACATGTGCATACGCCATCGTATGCCTTGCGATATTCAACATTATGAACATTTTTCTATACTCTGAACCATTCATGCATGGCTGAACAATTGATTTTCCTGTTTTTTACGGTAGGTTTCCAGTTTTAGACATTGTATAAATGGTGCGACTTAATTGATCAAAATAAATAATAGGACGTCAAGAATTGTCTGGATTTACGTAATTTTCTGCACCATCACGTGATAAATATTTGGCTAATTAAAACTATTTTTTCGTTGTGTTAGATACTTTTTTAACCTTAGATATCTAGTGGATGCATAATTATGATTTTTTGATACGAGATTTTTATCAATCATACAAAAATACATTAGAATAGCACTTTGTTATGGTATATTTCTTTATATCGGGAAACGCTGGAAAAATGTAATTGTAGGCATGTTTGTTTGATGCATAGGTTTCAAGTTTGGTATGAAATTGTGTGAACGTTTTTTGTGTGTGAGTTAAAGCAATTAAGCAATTATACTTAATGATTATTTTTGTTATTTATTTTAATAAAAAGAATAATAATTAATTTTATTTATTATTTTAATTAAAAATATTATTTTAATAAAAGGAATAATAATTAATTTTATTTATTATTTTAATTAAAAATATTATTTTAATAAAAAGAATAATAATTAATTTTATTTATTATTTTAATTAAAAATATTATTTTAATAAAAGGAATAATAATTAATTTTATTTATTATTTTAATTAAAAATATTATTTTAATAAAAGGAATAATAATTAATTTTATTTATTATTTTAATTAAAAATATTATTTTAATAAAAGGAATAATAATTAATTTTATTTATTATTTTAATTAAAAATATTATTTTAATAAAAAAATACTTTTAGTTCAAAAGAAAAATAGGCGTGTGGCAGTTTTGCACTGTCGAATGATCATTATCTAACTACGGTTACATTTAGTTTCAACAGATTTCTGGTCTCACTGCATCGTTATAAGAAACATTGTTCGTTGATCGATTGTTGGGTATCTTGTTCTCTTACGTTTCAGGTTGAGATCATAATTTCATCGTTAAACGCTCAGATTCGATCACAGGTTCTCTCTCTCTTCCCCTCTCTCTCTCTCGTTCTCTCTCTTTCCCTCTGCGTGCCACACAATAATTCGAAATAACATGTTAATCGAATAGAGATTCATCATTTTAAATAGCATTTTCACAAGTCACTCATGTTTAAGTTTCAAAGTTAATAGTGAAGGGTTTAGTCGCCACTGAATTTCTCCTGAAATCTCATAGCTTCAGTCACGTGAAAAAGAGAAGTTCATTACAACTGGAAATTGTTCCGATGAGCGCAGATAAATTGTTGCTATAGCAGAGTTTTGCTTTTTTGTAAACTTATTCTAGAATGAAAGTTTGGGAGTCTATTCCACCATATAATTTCAAACATATGTAACCATGTATGGAGGAGTAAAAAACCGGAATTATATGCGACTAGGGACCACTAGTGAATCTGATTTTTCATAAAATATATATTTTGCTGATAGATCATGGGTTATAAAGATTCGGGAGCCACTGATGGTTAAAAAGATTCACAGTGCAATATTTTGTTGCTAATTGAAATCTAAAGACGTCACTCCAAATATGATCTCAAAAAAATGGATAGTTCAATCGATACATAATCCAAATCAAACACTCTTAAAGAAAATTCTTATGAGAAAACACATTGGAGTGTCGATGAATCGAAAACACAATCGAAAAACGCAAGTTTTTTGTCTAAAGATGCAGCGACAAATACTTCTGTTAAAACCGAATTAAACGAATAAAAGTGGTTTGCGAAGTTTCAAAAGAAAATATCTGATAAGTGATTCTAGGGTCATTTGATTTGAAGAATCTAAAATTTTGTTCAATCAGGTCACATTTTGGAGATACGAGGTGGTAAAAATAATTAAAAACGTCATTTAATGCTATTTATTCCCTTTAATTTTGGAAAAAAAATTCTCGACAAAAGAAACAATTTTTTCTTGCAGAAGATAAAGAGGATATATTACAGAAAATCTAATCATGGATGAAGGGCCTTTTCAGTGATTTTCTTCTGTGTTGGGCAGCCACCACATCTCGTTTCAAATACCAACAGTAGCCTACAAGAAAGTTCACATTCCACGAGCTTTAGTAGCGTTTCTTCATGACACGAATATCCTGGTGGAAACGTTCTCCCGGTTCCTCACTGAATTCCTAACAGTTCTGAGGGAAATAGTCTAAGTGGGATCGTAGAGACATGCATTTTGACTGATATGCGAGCTCCTAATGTTTGATAGCTGTTCAAGTGCTCATCGGCTTTTTTTTTCATATTTTGCACTTCGGTTATTTCCTAGAAAGTTTCTTATCTCAGCTGCATTCAGAAAACAATACTGCAGTTTTATTTTCAAACTTTAATTGAACAAATCAAATCAAATAAGTTAATTATGTAGTAGAGCTGACATTTATTCAATGTAGCCTTCTTAAACCTCAATTACCGCATCGATACCTATCCGGAACTCGGAGCATGCCTTTTCCACAAGTGACGGCGGGAACTCGGCGAATGGCGATGATCAGCCTGGCTTTGGTGTTGTGGGAAGTCATGGTGGCGATGTTCTCGACAGATGACCAAAATCAGTTAGTGAGAGAGGTTAAAAAGTCCTATCACTACTTCTGAAGTAGAGCTTGAGTCTCTACAGACATGGGTTGGCGCCGAGGCCTACTTTCACACACAGCGTCTGCTAGCGGCCACCTGACTGCACTAGAGATCATCACACTCTTCAGCACATCTATTTACATTTTGGTCTTGACTTTCAAGCTGATTTCGAAGATGTGAGAGGGCATGATGTATCCCTCACTTGAAACTACACCAAAGACCATAACCGTGGTCAGAACTTAGTTGAACTGTGCCAATAAGATTTCCTTGCAATGGTAATGTTGTTGTGGTTTGGATCGGTAGAGAGCATGAGTTGTACAGCGGCGAATCTCTGAACTCGTTTGTTGAACATTGTGTCACTTTCAGACATGGTAGAAGACTCTTATCATTCTTGTTATTTCTACACAACTAGTAGATGGTTTTGATCAACTGGAACTAGAACATATCGTCATTTCTATGGCAACAATTTTATCATTCCACCCTAAATTAATGGACAATGTATTACTTCTTAATGTAAATGCTAATTTTACGATGAAGCTATTATAAAAAGGACAGATGTCTGTGTGTATATTCTGCTAGAAAAGAATGTGTAGAGAAGGAGTGGTTGAAAAGAGGGTGGAGAAAACGAAAGGGGGACAGAGAAACAAACAGACAGAGGTAGAGAGATAGTTTGGCTCATCTCATGCCAAACAAGGTGTATTGATACTAGTGGGAGTCATGTCTAACAGCAAACTGTGGGGATTTGAGCAGCAAAATATCTGTTCACATTACACTTAAATTTCTGCAGGTTAGTACAGTCAGCGAAGCAGGAAATAGGGAGGGAATTCCAAAGCCTTGAAATCCGAAGGAAGAAACAATTAGAGCAGACGATTTCCTAGCATCTAATAGCCCAACGTAAAAGGGCTGGGGATTTTGTTGCTTGACACCTTAGTCGGGAGTCTGTATGTCGACAGGCGCAAGTGCTATGAGTTTATCAGAGCAAATTTTATTGAAGTACTTGTAAAACTGATAAAAATTTTAATAGAAATATATAACATTTTTAACTTGACAACACCGGATAACCCTGCTAGTGGCAGTATTAAACACATTTTCATCTTTAAACGCGCAAATTGAATGAACGCTGTTTGAACGTCGTTTATGCTTTGTTCTCGACTAATTCCAGATGGCCTCCGATGCGATTGCGTATGAGGCGGGTGGGTGTTGGGCGATCACTGTAAGGTGTGCGTGCGAGTCAGGCTTTACTTTGACGTTTTCCATTTTCTATTCTGTTTACTTAAGAAATATTGCTTTGTTCTCATTCAATTTAAGTGTCAACAAGATTCGTTCAAACTGTTTACGCATTCAGTCGCGTTTTGATGACAAACATCAAACATCACTTCATTTTCGAGGGATTGTTTATGTTCGGCCTGTCGTGGTAACCAGTTAAGAGCGGGTTCCGTTACCGCTGGCAACTGTAGAGCACACCCTCGAAGAGTCTGACACCAAAATATAGGTGTGTATAAGCAAACGCATTCGCGTAGATCCAATTTTTTTTTGTGTGTGTGTGTGTGTGTTTTTTTTTTTTTTGTATCACAAGTCAAAACAATGACAAAAATGTCATAAATCATCATCGGTTTCCCCAAAACAAGAAATATATATTTTAAGAATGGTGCTATTCAACATCAACGCTTAGCGCTGAAAATATTCTTTTAAAGGACAAGTCTGCCTACCAGATAAGGCTGTCTGAAGATATTGGCTCCCTGACTTAAATGCACCAAACATTGATGATATTGTTTTTTTCTTTTCACTTTGCAAAACTCAATCATGTTCTGCAAAATGCAGAGTGGAACGATAAAAATGTCGCCTTAAAACAAATAACACTGCAGCTTTATTCTAAAACTTTTATTGAAAAAATTAAAGTAACTTGATTGTGTAATAGAGCCGACATCTATTCAATGTAGTCTAGGTACACCAAAGACCATAACCATGGCGAGAAACATTGTTTTCATCACTCTGGACACGTCCCTGTTATTTATGGCAATCCCGCGATGCATTTTGAAGTTGCTAGTAATGAAATTGTTGCCATAACTTGGATCGGTAACAGCGCATCGTCAATCTTACTCATTGGACATCGTGCCACTTACTCATTGGACATCGTGTCAGTTTCAGACATTATAGAAGGCTTCTATCACTCTTGGGATCTGTACACAACTGACCAACAACTGATGTTCTGCAACAAAAAAAGAAAACCGGTTTTCATCAAACGGAAATAGAATCGTTGTTATTTCTAGGGCGACAATTGTAAAAAGGTAGGTTCTCTCTACCGTGCTAGAAAGCTACTAACGCCCGAAAGTATCCTATACCTATATACGGCCATCATTCGCCCATGTATGGAGTATTGTTGTCATATTTGGGCCGGTGCATCTGCTATTAGTCTCTCACTCCTAGACAAGGTTCAAAAGAGAGTCTGATCTGGCATCCAAGCTTCAGCCTCTGTCCAATCGACGAAATGTAGTATCCCCCTGCCTGTTCTACCAGTACTTTAACAGTGAATGTTCCGACGAACTGCAGGCACTTGTACCCCATCGACGTAAATACCTCCGACACACCTGGCAAGCAGTAAAATCCCACCCCTTCACAGTAGAGATCCCTAGGTGTAAGAGAGCCTTCTACTCCAGTAGTTTCATCCGCAGAACCGCTAGACTTTGGAATACCCTTCCGGGTTCCTGCTTCCCCAACTGTACTTACATGCAGAAGTTCAAGTGTAACGTGAACCGACGTCTTGCTGCCCAACTCCCTACATAGTACCCCTGTAGCTTGTGTCCCTTATATCAAAGTGGCAATGTGCCTTGTTTGGGGTGAAAATGTAATTTAAAAAAAAAACCCTGTTTTTTTTTTAAATTACTTGGTTCAGAATAGAATGACCCGAAAATGGTTGACATACCATAAAACAAGATAACCAACCTAATCAAACGACATTACTAGGTTAATATTGAATTTACAAAATACCCGTGTTGTATACTGTTAAAAGCAGCTCCGAGGTATTATCTTCCCCCCAAAATGAGAAGTTATTAGACAGAAATATTGCTAATGGTGTAAAAGAGTCGCTGACGTTGGTAGCAGCAGCTAATCTATGCAAATGACCAAGCCGTCTGAGTGACGTGAAGTCATAGCAGCGATAAAAATTGACGCGCGTTCAGAGAAATGGTGTTCGAAACGTGACGAGAGACGCATGAGTGGCGTCAGAACAGAACCAAGATGTCACACGTTGCCGGAGAAGGAGAAACGAACAGTTTAAATATTTAGAAAAATATGTTGTTGGAAATACTTGATTTAAAGCCTTTTGTTAAATAAAAATGTGAGTCAAGTTTATTTTTCTTTAATCAAATTTCAAAACATTGTAACGTAGTTGTTATATTAATGTCCTGACAGAAGTAACCTATGTTACCTACTAAAAGACTATTCCAATCTCAATAAATAGCGGAAGACTAAGCTGTATGGTGTCGGTCGATATCGGGTGGATCAACCTAGGTCTTTGGTTGGCTACGACGGACAACCTACCTATTGTATGCTTTGCAATACATGTTACTTTATTTTCTGTTTTTTTCTTAACCGTGGCGACATCGGATTTTGAACTCAAGGAGGTCACTCTAATTTAAAATAACCCCAACAGTCAAAAGAATTCCCGACTTAAAGCTGAATTAAAGCAAGCAAGGAAAAAAACAAGAACTCGCGACAACCAAATAAGTACTTGGAAATAAAAGTTTGAATTGCAAACTCGTGAAAAGTAGAAATATAATCATATTTTTGTTCCCTTTTTTTGGTACTGTTACGACATTTTTGTGCATCCGTAAATACAAAAGAATAATAAATACGAACTGCCTGTGTTTTTCTCGCGTCATTAAATTAGTGTGTCAGTGACTTTTTAGCTAACTATAAAAAAAGTACATACAGTTTTCGGGTTTTTCCTCTTCGGTCAATATTTTTATGTGCTATAAAAAGCCCTTGTACCCCCTCGACGTAAATACCCGCGATAAACTCGATAATCAGCCAAATCCCACCCCATACACAGTAGAGATCCCTAGATGTAAGAAAGCCTTCTACTCTACTAGAAATAATAATAATAGAAATAATAATAATAATAATAATAATAATAATAATAATAATGATAATAATAATAATACATGTTAATATAATAAAATATTTAACTAATAAAAATGGTAAAAAGAAATAGATTGAAAGGGAAGATAAAAGATTAACGTGGTAAAAAGAAAGATATAAAAAAGAGAAGTGAACAAGAATAGAGAGATAATGTTCTTGTATGCATGTGTGTGCATGAGCATTTGTATTTTTTTATTATTGAATTATATCTTACTAAGATCAAAAGCCTTTAAATGATAGGTGATACTAAAACTAAAATTAGTGTCCACTAAAAGTTTAATTGAATGGACTTCAAATACCGACTAAGTGGAAACTCTTGTCAATCGCCGCAATCTTACACCGTTGTACTTGTTTTAGAAGTATTTTAATGTAATTTTTTAGAAGTATTATTATGTACTTTTTAGAAGTATTTTAATGTAATTGTTTTACAAGTATTTTAATGTAATTGTTTTAGAAGTATTTTAATGTACTTGTTTTAGAAGTATTATTATTTATTTTAGAAGAATTTTTATGTACTTATTTTAGAAGTATTATAATGTACTTTTTAAGAAGTATTTTAATATACTTGTTTTAGAAGTATTTTAATGTACTTGTTTTATAAGTATTTTGATGTACTTGTTTTAGAAGTATTTTGATGTACTTCTTTTAGAAGTATTTTAATATACTTGTTTTAGAAGTATTTGGATGTACTTCTTTTAGAAGTATTTGGATGTACTTTTTTTTAGAAGTATTTGGATGTACTTCTTTTAGAAGTATTTTAATATACTTATTTTAGAAATATTTGGATGTACTTGTTTTAGAAGTATTTTAATATACTTCTTTTAGAAGTATTTTAATATACTTGTTTTAGAAATATTTTGATGTACTTGTTTTAGAAGTATTTTGATGTAATTGTTTTAGAAGTATTTTGATGTAATTGTTTTAGAAGTATTTGGATGTACTTCTTTTAGAAGTATTTTAATATACTTGTTTTAGAAATATTTCGATGTACTTGTTTTAGAATTATTTTGATCTACTTTTGTAAGAAGTATTTTAATGTATTTGTTTTAGAAGTATTTTGATGGAATGTGCTTTGACGAACCAGACACACTTATTTTCCCTCGGCGTAAATACCCTCAATTAACCCAAGTAGCAAAGTCCCAACTATTTTCTGTAGAGGTCCTCGATGTCGGAAAGCCTTTTCCTCTAGTAGTTTATCTCCAATTGTTAGTCTTTGGAATTTCTTCCCCATTTCCTGTCCATCGACTATATTAATACCCAGAAACTTAAGATAAACACACATCTCGCTGCCCAACACCCCACTTAGAATGTTCTTGTACATGATCGTGGTGAAACAACAAAAATTATGGAAATGAGGATAATATTCCGCAAATATATAAATACATTCACTTTCTACGTCAAATGTTGTCGATATAGGGAAAATATAAGGTCGATGTGTATGATGGCTTTAGTGTATAGTTAATACATGTGAAATTGATTTAAACTTCAAAGATTGGAAAAAACAATAAGATAAACACAAAAAGGTATAGAGCGGAAAATAGAAAAAGGAAATAAATACGAGGTTGAGCAAATAGAGAATTAGACACGAAAAGAGAGAGTGAAAAGCAAGGAGAGAAAGAGTATAAGAGATATAGGAACGAGTAAAGATCAAAGAGCGGAAGAGAAGTCAAATCATCATCATCATCATCATCATCATCATCATCATCATCATCGTCGTCGTCGTCATCATCGTCGTCGTCGTCGTCGTCGTCGTCGTCGTCGTCGTCGTCGTCGTACGAATCCGATTCTATTGTTGGCATTGGTTTCTTTGATATTTTTCTAGCAAGGATCCTTTCTAGAACCACATCGAGTACATAAAGGAGGGATCACGTGAAAGTTGCCAGGATCCTTAGTAAAAGTGATTTTGTGAAATAAAGTGGATTCAAACTTAGAATACCCAGATCACCATCTATGGCTTATTGAAATAGATGATAAACATCCAAGTCGTCATCTATGACTTGATTATCGTCATCTCCCAAAAGTCAAATAAAGATAGGTGAGTTTGAACAAAAGGGAATAGGCAAGTATTAGGTAGATTCCTACACTCTCTGTCTGTCCCTAAATCTAAATGCACATTCTATGAACAAATGTTTTTTTCCTAGAACTTCCCACCTGTGGAAATCTGTACCGTGAGCCTGCTTTTCAGATGACTGCAACATGGTCATCTTCATGTTCAATGTAAACAAGTTCTTGTTGATCCGTCGCCTTAAATAATCAAATTCTACACATTTTCTATCCACAACTGATCACTACGATATTGTCTCCTTGACAACTTTACACTCATTCACGCTTGTCCTCGAGTGGCCTTCAGACTTTGATAACTAGTGAGTTTCTTATAATAAATAGAGAGAAAAAAGAGACGGAAGAAACTTTCAAGAAAGGAAAGAAAATCCGCCAGAGAGGAACCGACGATATGAGAATATTTATTTCGGTGTATGCATGTGGGCGTATGGGTGTTTGTAATTAACAATTACAATAAATACAAGCAACACAATAGAAAACAAAACAAGCTCTGTTCACTCGCCCGTTTCTAATGTGTCAGATACTGCGTGGGCGTGTCTCGTATATTTCGTCGTAATTTCCTTGAAATTAATCTGCACTAAACCCGGGTTTGTTATTTTATTTTTATTTTATTTTATTTTTTTATTTTTGAAATGTCAGTAAAACAATTTGAAATGTGCAATTATTTTTTTAATCAATTCGTCTTCCTCGGGCGAAAATTTATCGGCGAAAATATTCGACCCACCTACCGCCAAAATACACTAAATATAAACAATAAAAAAGCAAGTGCGTTTTGACACTGACATAATTGCTGACAGATATTGGTAAAAAAAACGAATGTTTATAGTCAAAGTCTGGATCATGTTTCCTATAAAAACAATATGCTTAAATGTGGAATCACTTTTTTTATTATTGTCCCCCCGATTCCTAATACCTGCTGTTATTTACTTGCCTTCTGAATCTTCTTTTAAAAATTCATATTATATTATACGAGCAAGAGTACCCGACGTTGTCCGGGATAAAGTGAGGATCAACAAATGTTCCACACTCCAATATTTTTATTGCCAGTGATATCGGTGAAATCGAGCATTTTTTAATCAAATCGATTGATTTTTTTACGTTATATTTTAATTCAATTGCTTAGTTAGAGAAAAAAAAACCGGAAGTGCACCGTGACGAAACTTCACATGGCTTCCTCCAGCGACTTTGTCCACAATACATTGAAGTCCATATTGCAATGTAGAGAATCTACTATTGATTTTATGAAATTATAAATAATGACTTGAATTAAAGTTTAAAATTCAAAGGTCAAGTATCATGGTTCAGTTGTACTCTAAACAGAAACATTCATTTCAAACGCGCCCCTGCCTTATCCGAGAAACTACTGCAGCTTTAATAAAACCATTTTCACATAAGCAATTGAATTAAAATATAACGTACAAAAATCAAGTATCAAGGTTAAATTTTGATCTAATATGAAACGTTAATTTCATTTTTTAATTTTGTTCTAAATCGGAATCTTTGGGGCTTCAAAACAAGCAGTTTCACTTTTAAATCCAGGCCAATGGCGTAATCAGGAGGATTCTGTACCAGGCAGATTTAGCGTCTTATCCTCGATTGATAACATTAACATTATGATACCCCACGTTGAGGTCGTTATTATTTGATCTAGTGCTGAGTATTGCTCTTTCATTTCATGCTTTAGTCTTTATTTTTGATAATTTATATAATGGACGCCATATTTCTCGCTTATAAAAACTAAAACCAAATTGAAGTCTTTTCCACTGTTATCTGTATTTCTCTCGTCATTTTCCTACCGTGTTTTTTCTGTAAATCAGCATCGATTTGTAACAAGGGAAAAACACTTTTGTTTCAATGTATCGTCTTGCTCTCATTTCAATATGAACTAATTTACCTCTCATCAGTTGTTTTCGTAATTTTCAATTGAATTCCTATCAATTATTTCTTAATATTGCTTTATATGCTTCTTTCTCTACCCGAATTATCACCTCTTATATTGTAATCTATTATATTATCATCTATCATTTTATCATCTATTATTTCATCATCGATTATTTTATCATCTATTATTTCATCATCTATTATTTTATCATCTTCTAGTAGTTCAGCCCGGCATTGCTCGGGCCCTATGTACTGTTCATGACTTTACGTGCATATATATATATATATATATATATATATATATATATATATATATATACAGGGTGTCCACAAAGTCTGGCTACATTATATAGCCAGACTTTGTGGAAGCATCCTGTAGATTATGTAGCCAGATTTTGTGGGCACCCTGTATATATATATATATATATATATATATATATATGTATATATATATATAATACACACGCACACACTCATGTATATATATATATATATATATATATATATATATATATATATATATATATATATATACATGTTGCCCACAAAGTCTGGCTACATAATCTACAGGATGCTTCCACAAAGTCTGGTTACATAATGAAGCCAGACCTTATGGACACCCTTTATATATATATTAAAAAGTTTGATTCGTGTCCAGGTAATCTACATCTAAAATTTCAGGTGTGTTGACACAAACTTGGCGAAGGAGTTTGGTAGAGTTTTCTAAGGTCAAATCGGTGAACTTTTATCCCTTGACAGGGAAATTTCTGGCTGAAAACCAATTAAAAAACTTTTCCTACATTTAAATACCCCTTATTTCAAATCTCGAGCATGTAAAATGAAAATTGACAGAGTAATTTGGTAGGGTAATGTACACACACACACACACACTGACCCACACACATACATACACAGACACACAGACCAACACACATACACAGAAAGACAATTTCACTTTTATAGATATATAGATTACTAGCATGGGTGTCCGGCGATGCCCGGGTGTTTGGAGGTGTATGTTGAACAAAAAAAGTCAATTTTTTAACATTGACCCCATTTATGACCCCTTAAAATTTATAGTTTTGGGCTCAAATCAAGTTATTAAGTTAGATCTATGTCCAAGGAATATATATCTAAAATTTCAAGTGTTTAGACCCAAAATTGTCGGAGGAGTTTGGTAAAGTTCTCAAAGGTCAAATCGTTGAACTTTGACCCCTTAACAGCCAAATTTCTGGCCGAAAACTGATCACATCGATTTTCCCAAATCTCAGTACCTTGTATATCAAATTTCGAGTCTGTAGACTGAAAATTGATAGAGTTATTGCTAGGGAAATGTACACAGACATACAGACAGAAAGACACACAGACATACAGACACGTTCACTTTTATAGATACTAGCATGGGTGCCCGGCGTTGCCCTGGTATTTGTAGATATATGTTGAGCAAAAAAAAAAAAGAAAAAGTGGTAAATTTTTTTAGCTTGACCCCTATTATAACCCCTTTAAATTTATTGTTTTGGACTGAAATTGAGTTATTAAGTTCGATCCATTTCCAATGAATCTATATCTAAAATTTCAAGTGTTAAACCGAAAATTGTCGGAGGACTTCATTAGAGTTCTCAAAGGTCAAATCGTTAAACTTTGACGCCATAATCGCCAAATTTCTGGCCGACAACCGATCACATCGATTTTCCAAAATCTCAATGTCCTGTATATAAAATTTCGAGTCTGTAGACTTAAAATTGACAGAGTTATAGCGTAGGGAAATGTACACACACAGACACACAAATACACACACAGACAGGCAGACGGACACATTTACTTTTATAGATATATATATAGATAAGATATTATCACCAATTTTTTATCATCTATTAGTTTATCTCCAATTATATTAACATCTATTATTTTCTCACCAATTATATTAACATCTATTATTTTCTAACCAATTATATTAACATCTATTATTTTATCACCAATTATACTAACATCTATTATTTTCTCACCAATTATATCGAAGGATATAACAGTGTAGACAAGGATTCGAAGAAAAAAATGAAAAAAAACACACGAAAAGAATGAATTTGAAAGCAAAATATTGTAATATATATATATATATATATATATATATATATATATAAACTTAAGACGGAGTTTAGCAGCGAGATATTTGTTAGTATTACACTTAACTTGTTATTAACGCGTAGGATTTTATATATGTATATATCTATTTAATGATTAGTTACGACATATTAAGGACAAAGTCACTCAAGGATAAAAGTAAAAAAAAATGTCAATATTTTACAATAGAAACGTTGTCCATGGAAGCTGTTGGTGTTTTTGTTTGGAAGGGGTGAGGAGAGTAAGATAAAAACAAAAATAAGTTTGATGCGGATTGAGATAAACTATGTTTGTTTGTTTTAAACTGACCATCCCATACATTAATTGACCTCTGACAATTCGTCTTTTACGTCTAGTTGGAACCTAATTGAAATTGACCGCAAAATGAAAACAATTCAATTGAAACGGACGTAATTTGAACCGTGAAACATGGTGAACTTTGGCTGAGTCACTGATGCCGGAAGTGTCAGTACGGCATGTGGCGTTTTTAATTTGGACGTACAGGTTTACCGTGTTAGGACAAATAATTTGTTGTATCTTTTGATTGCTGAACGGGTTAACAGTTTTACTAATGGAAAAAGAGGGGAGAAACGGGAAGGGTGGAATTGGATGTGAACGGACACAATTGTTCACGTGGTGTGCTCTCAAGGTGCCTCTTTTCTTGATACTGATACGACAGATAATAGCATACAAGTCACCTTTATATATATATATATATATATATATATATATATATATATATATATATATATATATATGTATATATATATATATGATGATTTCAACGTCTTTTTTATTTACTTATCAAGGCCCAATGGCCACTCAGGGATAAGGGTTATTGTCTGTACAGTAATCAAAGTGATAGTCTAGCAATAGTATTGGAGAATTTGTAAGGTGTCATTACTTAGGGGGGGGAAGGGCGGTTCATCAGGAATTTGTTTGTGTTGGACTTGAAGACATGTCTTGTCAAACGAGTGCCACTCTCTCAGACACTTAAAATCCATGAGCCAAAAAAATGACTTCCATCGCCAGAGGACCATTTTAATAGACAAATGCCTGAGGGAGTATCTGTACACAGATGATGTTACAGAGGCTTAGCTTTGTACGATAGCTAAGTCTCTCTCTCGGTTAAAAATGTTGAGATCCAGCAACAAGCCAGAGCAAGATAGCCAGCAACAAGTTAAACTGCAGACCAGCTTAATGCAGGTACTGGTCTCCCGCTTTCTGTTTTTTTAAATAAGAGATTTGCATCACCTAGAAAGGTTGCCTTCACCACGGCTTACGGGAGCCCTCTCCACCCCAACAAACACATACATACACACAAACACACGGTGCTAGTTGGCCGTTGACCCCCAAAAAGGGTTCATTCTCCGTTTGAAATGTCTTGTTTTTAATCCTTCTGGGAGACTAGCCACCCTCCTTACCAAACAAGACTGGTGGGGGAACCAGTTTAGTCGCCGCTGGCCCGACCATGAGGCAGGTAGTACTGGGTTACATATATATATATATATATATATATATATATATATATATATATATATGTGTGTGTGTGTGTGTGTGTGTGTGTGTGTGTGTGTGTGTGTGTGTGTGTGTAATTCAAGCACAGTAATGGTTGAATATATGGTTAAATGTTAGTTTTACACATTTAGAACTGCTTTAAATTTCCACTGCTCACTTATCTTGCGACCAAATTTCACAAAGTTTTTACAATTTATAGGTCACCTTCTCAGCTTGTTTTGAAAGGAAACATTTCCATTTTCGTTCGGTAAAGCAAAAGTTATAATAAAATTACTGTGTTAAAAATTCTCAGAGTCTATACGGATCGGGAGACGGTCTTTTTTTATTGGTTGTTGATTACTATAGCAACCGAATCTTTTACGCTTCCTTAAATCGGCTAGGAACGGCAGATGACGTAACAGGATATTAAAAACTGTCGCTAATAATTCATGTCCCGTGCTGTTGTTCAGCTGCATTGTCGCAAAGAATTTACAGGTAACAAGTGAAAGAGAGAGAAAAAATTTTATTTCAAAACAAAGCCTGGAAAAATCTATATGGTTAAGAGTTAGACATGGAAAAGTAAAAGGATTAGTTGTTAAAACTGGAAAAGAAAAAGAAAAGTAAAAATATAATAAAACTTAAAATATTGAAGTATTAATTAAGAATTGATTATATAATGTTAAATTAATTTTTTTAAAAATTATGCTGCAATATTTTAAGTTATAAATTTAATATATTTTTACTAGAATATCTTGTCTTTTTCGTTTCCAGTTTTAACAACTAGTGCTATATATGTATACGTACTAAATAGTTTAATTTTAAACACTATTTTTCATGTGTTCCGTTGTCCTTATAATTACTTGAATGATTTCAGATGTTTCTTGTCGTACGTAGGACCTAAATTATCGCTGCATATGCGTTTTTTTATGTAATGTATTGAATTATTAGAGGAGGTGTTTCTATGGTGTGAGAAGTTAACCTGTGTCCACAGTTAAATTATGTTTTTTTAATAGAAGTTTACTTATTAAGAGCGCTACATAATAGAAACTTCCATGTTGTTTAATTGTGCTTGAATTTGCGATAGACATTGATTCAAAAAGCCCCCAATGCGATTTATTTGAAATAAATTTAACTATTTGTAATTGTGTTAAGTGAAAAGTAGAATCATGCTGCAATAAATAAGGGAATAATGCTATTGGTAAACACACTCATTTCATTTCAGTTAAACACCTATATTTGAATTTTAACTATCAAGAACGAATATTAACTGCGTCATATCTTTTAAAAATACATTAAACAACGCAACCTCTCCCCCTTTAAAAAATTTCCAAAGTCTTTTTTTTCCGTTACTGAAATGGAACAGCATCACATTTCACAGGAAAATTTTTATATATTTGTATTGAAGTTTCTGTTTTCTTAATTTCATTCATCCAGAGGAAGTCTCGAAATAAAGACGAAACGCTGATGACCACATCACCCGCTTTCTACCTTTTTTATTTCTCTATTTCGACGGAATACTACTTCCACTATTCTCATATATATATATATATATATATATATATATATATATATATATATATGTATATATATATATATATATATATATATGCTTCGACGTTGTTTGATTGAAAATAATTATATAATCTCTCACATTCTTAAAATACATGAATTTTAATATATATATATATATATATATATATATATATATATATATATATATATATATAATAAAAAACTGTTTTATGGTGAGATAGGGGTAAAAGGCCACAACATAAACCAAGGAAAAAGTTTAAGGATTCTTTGAAAAACAATTTGAAAATACTTTAGATGAAATCGTAATTGGGAATCCCAAACGAAAACGAAAGATTGAACATTATGGAGAAAACCACCAGTGAAAGTTGTATGATTTTTAAAGAGCAATGTGTAGATCTTATTGTCTTAAAACGTGTTTAAAAAAACAGGACGATAATAAAATGCCAAAGAAATTACAACAGGAACTACATGCGGCAGATAGTTTTTGTCAAAAGCCGGTTTTGTTAATCCTGTGAAATCATAACGATAGGAACGACAGTTTTACAAGGAGGTTTCTAATGCGCATCTGGCAACGCTAAGTTGTCATACTTGAGGCAACACTAAATTGTCATACTTGTGGCAACACTAAATTGTCATGCTTTTGGCAACGCTAAATTGTCATGCTTTTGGCAACGCTAAATTGTCATACTTGTTGCAACACTAAATTGTCATTCTTGTGGCAACACTAAATTGTCATACTTGTGGCAACACTAAATTGTCATACTTGTGGCAACGCTAAATTGTCATACTTGAGGCAACACTAAATTGTCATACTTGTGGCAACACTAAATTGTCATGCTTTTGGCAACGCTAAATTGTCATACTTGTGGCAACACTAAATTGTCATACTTGTTGCAACACTAAATTGTCATTCTTGTGGCAACACTAAATTGTCATACTTGTGGCAACGCTAAATTGTCATACTTGTGGCAACGCTAAATTGTCATACTTGTGGCAACGCTAAATTGTCATACTTGTGGTCTAATGTGTAAATCTAAAAGTGGCCTGACACGGCATTCGAGGATTCACAATTCTATCATGCGATCACTTTTACATGAAAGAAAGTTTTTATGTCACCTTTGTGAACTTTCATGTCGGAGTAAAGCTGGATTAAAAAGTCACCTACGTACATACGGATGCAATAACACTTAACTGGAGAGATGTAAAACTCTCAGTCAAGAAGTAGAAATCATCAACATATATTCTCGCAGTCTAACGTGAAGAAGCTTTACATGATTTCGTGCGGTGACTTAGTTCACAACACATTGCAGTTCACATTGCATTGTAGAGGATTTGTTGATTTTATAAAATTACTTATAAAAAAATGGATTCACTTAAAGTTTAACATACAAAAGTCAACTATCCTGGGTCAGTTGTGCTCTAAACAGAAACATTCTTTTAGAACGCGCCCCTGTCTTACCAAAGAACCTACTGTTTGATTTTATGGAATTGTTTTTACATAATCACTTGAATTGATGTTACACGTACACAAGTCGAATACTTATGTTCAATTGTGCTCTAAAAATAAACATTTATTTCAAACTATGCAATAAAATAATCTACAGTTGATTTTATAGACTGCGCCTTTCTGCTTGTGCGTTGATCAAAATTCTCGAATACATTTCAGATGTTAGGTTGTATAAAATTGTTATCTTTCATCAAAATCGGACTTTTTTCTTTTATCAGATTTTTGGGTTATCAATTTTCGATACTTATCAAATGCATTCCAATACAAAACCTACACAGACAAGGTTTATTTTATATAATAGTATGCACATACAAACACACACACAGACACACACACACGATTTTAGTGCTCACGTCAATTTAAAAAAATAACTTCAAAATTAACGAGAAAACAAAAAGAAACTCTGCGGCAACAAATGAGCTAAAAACCAGCTTAAAATATTTACCTTTTAGGCACCAAAGTCTAAAATCTCTAATCGCAATTGTTATTGTTCCAGGTTATACAACGTAACATTTAGTCCATATGTCTCGACTTTCTCTTAGTAATCGTCAGGATCTCATTAATCTCCACATTTCTGCTTTATAGCCGCACGTTGAAAGGATGAGAAAACGAATGGCTGTGCAAAAGCACCAAAACACCAGCAGTGTCCGTGATGTCCCTAAATTTGGTCGTCCTAGAGTTACTTCTTTTAGAGAAGACAATGCTATCAAAATCTGTAGACTCAGAAACAGTTCTGAAACGGCCTCCCAAATCCAACAAAAGTTTAATCTTATGAAAATATTTGCATTTTTCTACAGTTAAGAACAGATTGAAGGAATTAAATTGCGATGCCTTGTTGCAAAACACAAGCCTATGATTTCTCTAAAGAGGTGAAAGCGTCCTCTGGCCTTCGTCAGATGCAATGAAGATCATGATTCTTCATATTGGTCGAACGTGATTTTTAGCGACGAAAGCAAGTTCAATAGACTAGGAAGTGATGGTAGGCAGTACGTCCGTCGATGAAAGGCCTAATAATTTAATCCTACATGTACAGTTTCGACGCTGCTATGTGGTAGAGGTTCAGTTTTGGTGTGGAGCGTTATTAGTGGCAATGATCCAGGGCCTGTAGTTCGCTTTCAACGTCAAATTAATTCGACCAAGTACATAAATAAGATGGCTGAGAATTTCTACTCTACTTTGGTAGGGATTTGGATGATAATCCCACCTTCATGCAGGATAATGCACCTATTCACACAGTTGACAATGTCAAGAGGTTCCTTGAAATGCAGGTTTGGATTTTCCTGCCCAATCTTCACACATCAATCCTATCAAAACCCAAATGTAACATTTCGTATGGATTCGAATACCCTATATATTAAGTTTCATGTCTGTAGACCAAAAACTGACAAAATACTTTGGTAGGCACATATGTTTAAACAAATATACATACATACTAAATATATATAGAATGATGTTTGTGTGTTACTATAGGCATTTTATGCAAATATTATGCAAGTATAAATCATGTAGAATACTTGCATAAAAAACTAATAGGGAATTAATTAAAATTAATGTTTAAAAAATATGACAATTAGCAAAATATTTTGCAGATGAATGCAATTCTACGGCGCATATATTACAAATTTGTATTTTCTTTTTACAGAAATAGAAAAAAAGGGGGTGTTAGTATGAATATGAGACAGTGAGAGAGAGAGAAAGAAAGAAATAAAGGATGGGAGAGAGCAGAGAGTATATTAATCCGAAAAGGAGAGAGAAATACTTTTTAGGAAAATTAAAGTGGGAAAGCTTAATATGTGTGTAGGATATAAATAAAAGTTAAAAGAAGAAAATCACCAACAAAAATTTACATCGATCTCATTAATATACTTCAATGTCAATTAGCTATTCTCGTTTGATAAACTCCTTTTCGGATTAAAATGAATTTACAATGAGATTGAGCTAAGTTTGTGCTGTGGTTTTCATATATATATATATATATATATATATATATATATATATATATATATATATATATATATATATATATATATTTAAGAACATCTGATTGAACACGAGTTATTCTTTCTTCCGATCTTTCTAATATTTTTTCCATTTGCTTAGCGGTCTTTTTTCAGTAGGCACGTTATATAAAAGAACGCCCAATATTGTTCGACCATATTCGTTTCAATCGCTTTCTATTTCTGCATTCGATTATCATCAGGAATAATTGTTGTTGCTTTCTTTTTCGGTTTGTTTTCCTTTGAGGCTTTGTGTATTTATAATCGGATGCATCGATAGAAAGCGCTTGAGAAGAATATAGTCGAACAAGTTTTGGGCGCCATTTTATAGAACATGGCTTCTGAATTTAAAAAGACCGCTAGGAAAAATCGGAAAAAAAGAATAATTCTGTCGTGTTCAGTCAGATGTGCTTGAATAATGACTTGCTGCCAAAATACATACACACACACACGCGCACACACACACACACACATATATATATATATATATATTGTATTATAGATATTTCTAGATTTGTGTTCTAGAAGAAATTGTCGACTTCCGCCGTGTAACTGTACACGCTCGTTGTATGTTTGTGTATACGTGTCCTAATCGTCTACACTGTTTTTTTAGCCGGTATGTGTTTCGTATACGGCTGTACACGTCTCTATATGTGTTAGCGCAAGAGCTTTGTGTGCGTGTGTTTACATAGCTGCAACTCCCTCTCTCACTTGACCAGTATGTGTTTATGTAGCTGGCTCGAAAAATGCTGTCATCGCGATGAAGAATTGATATTGAATCCCTGCCTTGACATCTGAACTTCACTCCCCAGCTTTCCCTCCCTCCGGCAATCTTTTAATACTGAAACCAAGACGTTCTTTTAGTTTACGCTCGCCCATTCCCAATTTGCTTTCTCCACCACCGCGACACGATTAATTATTCCGACACACCTGTTACTTTATTTTTATATTTATTCTTTTTAGAAAAAAAAAGAAATAAAATGCTGCTTTTTTTTTCCTCCAAAATTAACGGCGCTTATAATTTGGCTCGAAAAGACTAATCCTTATTTTATTGCGAGTTCTTTTAATTCTACACCAATTTATATTATTGAGCCATATTTGTTCCCTTTTCTCCAGGACATCCAAAGTGCCACGTTTTTATCGGGCTTGTAGGCTATGCAAATGCTTATTTATACATTTAGCTTCTGCTGCTTTCAAAACAGGAATCGTAAAAACGAAACAAACCCGATACAAATTGATTACGAAGAATGACATGCAAAACGGGGGGGGGGGGAGGAATATTTAAAAATACCCAAACGTTCTAAAAAGGATATAAAATAAAATACTTATTTTATTTTATTTGTTTCTCTCTTTTTTATGGTAATGCTGTTTATTTTGAAAAAGGAAATTCTAAATGTTGAAGAAAAAACAACTAAATCAGTTGGATATAATTTAACGTTTATTTTTGTCGTTAAAAAGTGACACATTCAATTCTCATGAGAGGAAATGACACAATATGTGACACACACACATACATATACACACACACACACACACACACACACACACATATATATATATATATATATGTGTGTGTCTGTGTGTGTGTGTTTGTGTGTATGTTTGTATAGTAAAGAAATTTAAGCTTAAAAGTAAATTTCTAATGGCAAGGAAAATATATTTGGACAAAATAGCTCTACCCGGTTCAGAAGAACAAATAATAGAATAAATTATTAAGATAAAGAGTAAAGATACCTCGAAACAATGATGGCCACAGAACGAAAGAGGAAACCATATTTAGATCATGACATATTGAAGGTAAATGCATCTCATCCGAAGAGAAGGAAAATCCGGCACTATACAAATGTAAAGGTAAAAAAAAATCACCGACTTTAAAAAAAACGTCCAGATTGGAAATGAAAAACTATTGGAGATGAGAATTAAAAAATTTGGTAGCGAAGGGATATGATGAAGGTGTAAGAGATAAGAGAAAGAAACCATAGAGACTAAAATATATATAAAATATGTACAGGGGGACCCCCCCCCAAAAAAAAACGGCCCCAACTCTAGGCCCCGTTTCTTATTGTTTTGTCGGAATGAAAGGAAACTTTGGTCATAACTAGTTTATTATATTCAGAACATCACATCAAAACTCTAGAGTCTTTTGCCTTTTTTTCTCCGTTCTGCAGCATATGTTCTAGATAGCCCCCATTTAGCTTTTGTTTTTTGGGGGGTCACGCTGTGTAAGAAAATGATAAAAACATTTGTTAAATTTCTAAAGATATTAAAAAAAAATTTTTTTTTTAATTTTCCAACATTTTTTAAGTTTTCAAAAACATTTTTTAAAATAATTGCAATAAAATTCTTATTGGAATATAAAATTATAAAATATTGAATTATAAAATATTAAATTATAAAATATAGATAAATTATAAAATATAGATAAATTATAAAATATAGATAAATTATAAAATATAGATAAATTATAAAATATAGATAAAACAAGACAAGTTAAAACAGAAGACGTAAGAGAAAATGAAAAACAAAAAATAAAAAAGTGAAAAAAATGAAAATCAACTCAAATTATTGGATGATAATCCATCAGGAATTAAATGTACTTCAGGATAAAATAAAGCGAAAGTTAATATCCAGTACACTCGCATGCGCAATAATCTAGATTAAAGCGTTCAATTTCAATGATGAAGTTCTTTTATGCATATCTTATTAGCCAACCCCCTAATTTTCCCCCTTAACCCTAACCCTAACCCTAACCCTAACCCTCTAATTTTTCCCCTTAACCCTAACCCTAACCCTAACCCTAACCCTAACCCCCTTATTTTTCCCCCAATTCTAATCAGATTTTTTTTTCTTTTCTAATCTGATCTTTTTCAAAGTCGGTATTTTTATTTTCATAGATGTATAATGCCGGCTTTTTCGTCCCTTCTGATGAGTATGTAGCTTCGAATGCTATGTCTTAGATATTTCTCTCTTATTCTCCTTTCTGTAACCTTTATTGACTTGATAGTGTGATAAAGTTTGTAAACTTAACTCTTTATCTTCTTTAACGTATTATATATACACAGACATGACAGAATAGAATAGACTCTAAAATAAATATTTTCTTAAGATTAATATATGCGTACTTATATTGATAAGTAAGAATAGTGCTTAAATAACTTACAGTGTTTTATTAAATTGCATATAACAACGTTGAAGCATGCCACGAACCAAAGGCGCAATAGAATTTCTGCGAGGACGAATCGTGAGTCCACATGAAGTTGGTTTTGGTCAACCGAAAATAGCAGGAAATCTTTCAATACCCATTTCTACTGTAATAGAATTCACAAGAGAAGAGAAAGAGCACACAAAACATCATCCAAGTTGCCCTGGCCCCCCTGAAAGAGGCTTGCGTCTTGTGAAAAGAGATGTTGAAGAGATTTCTCAGTTGAAAGCCTTTGACATTGCAACACAAGCGGGTATCAATCCCAGAACAGCTGGCAGGTATCTTCACAAGCTGTGCTACTATATTAGATGTGCGAGAAGGAAACCTCTTCTTTATGCTGCCAATATCAAACGCAGAAAAGATTGGGCGCGTGACATTGTGAAAATACATGTGAACTTTTTGGACCAATGTCATTTTCTCTGATTAGTCATGATTTTCATTATTTCTCGAAAGCTGAAAGGTATGCAGGCTCCCTTCAGTGTTTTACTTAAAAAGACTGAAGCCATCGCTGAAACAGAGGGATTTCTCGGTTATGGTATGGAGTGTAATTTGGAGTGCTGATCGCTCAGACCTGGGGGAGTTCGAATGAAAAGTCAGTTCTGCTAAATATGTTCTAATATTACATAAAGAGTTCCTACCAATAATGTCAACTGATAAAATGAACCAAATAGCTCCCTATTTATGGGATATATATGTGCTTGTCACTCTGCTAGGGCGACACAATGGTTGTTTACTCCAGTAATTTCTTCCCCAGAACTGCTAGATTTTGGAATTCCCTTCCGGGTCCCTGCTTCCCCAACTGTACTGACATGCAGAAGTTCAAGTGTAACGAGAACCGACATCTTGCTGCCCAACTCCCTACACAGTACCCCTGATGCTTATGTACCTGATAGTAGCCTCCTACAAGAAAGTGGCGATGTGCCTTGTTTGGGGTGAAAATGCAATTTAAAAATGGGATTAACAAACTTCCATGGCCAAGTCAGTCCCCGGATATGAATCCAATTTAATACGTTTGCGACATATAAGACAGGTACCCTCGCAAAAAGATAAGGAAGCCATCTTTTAAGCCTGAACATTTTGGATTATTGCGTCATGGCAAAAAATTTCTTCAGATAAGATTCTATCAACTGATTGATGTCACGGCTAGAAAGGTCTTTGCATTAAAAACAGCGAAAGGAATGCCAACCAAGTATTAAAGTATTAGTTATTAAATTTGTGACCAATTATTTTTGATTTTGTTCTAGAAATGATATATTTATTGAAATATACTGTTTTGATCGGTCACTATTCTTTTCTGTCATATATATATATATATATATATATATATATATATATATATATATATATATATATAAGGATTAAAAGGGAGACATGAAAACCAGGTTGAATCCAGCATCTTACACTTTTATCACACAGTTAGAATACAACATTCGGTATGTATATATACATTTATCACACACCTGAAAATGACTTATGGGAGTTGAAAACGTACGAGACTGTATGCATTTTTTTTCACACTGGAACAGAATGTTCGAACAATGGTTCACTAAATACAAAAGACGAATCGCAAGAGAAACAAACAACAATTATTCCTGTTGTTTTCCGAAACACACACACACACACACACACACACACACACATATATATATATATATATATATATATATATATATATATATATATATATAATAAAGAAAAACAGCACGTGCTAGGGACAGAAAAGGAAAATGGACGTTGAAGAAAATGGACGTGTAAACCAAAGGCAAGACATGGCTGCCTGTGGCTGGCGTGGGGTGTACACTGAGCGAGATGGACGATGGCGAGAGACGTATAAAAAGTGTCGAAAAAAATCCGTCGTAATTTAAAAAACTTGTTTTAAGAAAGAAAAAATGATGACTCGGATTTTATTTATTTCCAGTTTTATGTTTTAAATATGTTATTAAACGACAATTAGTTCGCTTGCATCGTCACCCTTCACAAAACGTATCGATTAACGCTGCAAACACGTCATCAAAACACACCGGAAAAATCAGTTCACAAATTATGCTGTTTAAAAACCGGTGTCCGATCAAACTTGGTTCCTGGTATTAAAGTGTTCCTGTTTAAAGTTAATAATTTAATGTGTGATAAATAAAACCAGGAAAAGTTTGCAGGCAGATTTTTATTTGAAATAATTTACATTTACACACTAATTTGAGGTCGGTTATGGAATTCTCTTCGCATGGTGGTGGGAATGTCATAGTCTGGGATTTTATGAGTGCTGCAGGTATTGAAGAGTTACATTTCATTGAGGGAAACATAAACTCCAACATGTGCTGTCAAATGCTGCAGCAGAGCATTATCCTCTCCTCCCAGAAACTGGGTCTTAAAGCAGTGTTTCAGTATAACGATGACCCAAAACACACATCCAAGACAACCACTGCTTTACTGAAGAGGCTGAGGGTAAAGGTGATGGACTGGCCAGCATGTCTCCCGACTGGACACAATAGAACGTCTTTGAGTCATCCTCAAGCAGAAGGTGAAGGTGCACAAAGTCTCAAATATCCACCAGCACCATGACTGCGTAATTGAAAAGTGGAAGAGCATTCCAGTGACTACATGTGAAGCTCTGGTAAACACCATGGCCGTGAGAATAAAAGGCAGTTTTGGATAATAATGGTGGCCACACAAAATATTGAGAGTTGGCATGTTGTCTGTTAATATTGACAATTTTCGTAAAGGGTGTACTCAGTTTTGTTGCCAGGTGGTTAGCTTTTAATGGTTATATTTTGATTTATTTTGAGGGAAAAATAAAATAACTCTGTTATATATGCTGTAGACAGACTACATTTCCTTGTGTCAAAATCATTTTTGCAGTGTTGTCCCATGGAGAGATATATTTAAATATTGAAGAAATGTGAAGGGTGTACTCACTTTTGTTATATATATATATATATATATATATATATATATATATATATATATATATATATATATATGTATATATGTGTGTGTGTGTGTGTAGATATGTACACGAAGAGTATTATAGACAAAATGCAATATATTGGTATATATAGATTTAGTTGCCAATTCAATATGAAAAAAATATCAATAGGAGGAGACGTTTTATACATAGGCATTTCGAAGCCTAATGCTTCTCATCATTTTTCTCTTTAATGACTTGACAAATAATAAATCTATGCCAATATATTGCCTTGAATTGTCTATAATTCTCTTGATATACTTAAGCTCCGCCATACTTGGTGAGCTTCGTACACTTTGATAAGTCTAAATTTAAATAATCCTTACATACTTCTTTAATCACTTCAAATATTATATATATTTGTATATTGTGTGCGTGTATGTGCGTGTGTGTATGTGTGTGCTTGTGTATAAAAAGCAAAGAGTTTACCTTAGCAATGCAGTTAGATAATATTAACTGCTCCTCCTGACTAAAGTTATCATACAACTCATATAATTAATCAAAATGTTACAAATCAATATTTGTCAGATGTATTTCATCAATTGGTGAAATAGTTTGATAATTGTTAGCTTGGGCTTTTCTTTATTTTTACAAAGGAGTCACGACTTATCAAGCCCAGAGGCCACTCGAGGATAAGTGTAAATGAGTGTACAGTTGCCAATGAGAAAATTTCGTAGTAATCGTTTGTAGTAGGAATTGGGTAACTTGGGTTACGTAAGGAAACAGCTCATCAAGAACTTGACTTGAAGACAACCATATTGTAGTCATTTGGAAAGCTGGAAAAAGGATCAGAGTACTACAGGCGTGAAATTCTAAGAGATAAGCTTTGTTCATGGAATCTAAGTTTAGGGTTAGTTACAGATAAAGAGTGGGATAAATTATTGATTGTAGTTTCAGTTAGACAAATGTTTTTCGTGAAAGTAAGGCCAGCGGGCACAATAGATTGGAACTCAGACGAGCACTTGCTATGAAAATAACGATGAAGCAAAAACAGGCTTGCAGCGTCTCTTCCGTTGGAAAGAGATTACAGGGAAGAGAAAAAGGCACACCCCACTAGGCTACGAAGTCTATTTGAACTGTTTCAAGGAAAGATAAGATGCTCCTAGCAGCTCCTGCCACATGGAAATAATACTCCATCTTTGGTCGTAATTGGCTCTTATAAAGGTTAAGAACTGCATCTGCAGTGAGATATCTAATCGAACGGTCGAATGATCTAACTATTTTTCCAGCAGCCTTTGCCGAATTATGTTAATAATTAAAGTGTTCCAAAATCTATTAACTGTTTGCCATAATATATATTGAAACAATATATATTATGGCACAAATATATGTCAATATAGAAGTTTGATTCGTGACATTATCCGATAAAACATTAATTAACTTGAAGAGAAAATGGCGTCATAAATTTATCACCGTCGGTTTTCGATCACTTTTGACCAATGTTCAGATCTTTGAATAGGTTGGAAGTGAGGAATTCAAATAAAACAAAGTACAGTATGCCTCACAGATGCATTCACACTTTAAATACTGTTAATATGTTTTTTGTGTGTGTTGCAGGTATAATTAATTAATCACAACATGAAAGAAGATCAACTTCGTTTGAAATTCTACTGGGAAACCGAAAACGCCATTAGAGTGCAAGAAATATTCTAGAAATGAATTCCCAGAACCGCTAGCAACGCACCAGACGCTTTCCTGTTCAGAACAATAACAAGAAGTAAACAACTGAACAACGACCTGGTTTACAAATACCTCAATAGAATATGTTCTGCTGATCTCGTATATATTCCCGATTAACTCAACAAAAATCACACCCCTTCATTCTTGGGGTCGCTAGATGTCGGAAAGCCTGCTATTCTAACAGTCTCTTTGGAATTCTCTCCCTGTTTCTGACTTGTCTTAATGTACTGATCTGCTAAAGTTTAAATGTATGTGACTCAAACACCTATGGTTATCGAATTTTACATATTATGTTATAATAGAGCTGTTAGAGCTTTTTTATGTGAACAATACCGATCAAGTCTCGTTTGCCTTGCTGACTCCATTTGTTTAGTCGATAACGCAACACAAAACAAGGAGAAATAGCTTCAGCTTACGGATTTGTGATTGATAAGAAAATATTACTAACATTGTCTTGCTAATAAAACAGTATATATTCGAGATAATGGTAGCGAAAAGTTAAGCTATGGACGAGAGCAATATCTGGCCCTAACGTCAACTCCCCAAGGACTTTCCGGCATGAGAACATCTCGATGGAAAATTATCTCTAGAAGCGATTATGTACGGTTAGCATTGAACGCAGCGATTACCGATTGACTAGAACAGAGCTGAGAGTTCCAGTCCGCCACCGCGTCACCTCATTATATAAGTTTATGTACGAAGTAATTTTGGATAGGACAGAGAGGAGATCAGAGGTGAATTTCAAAAAATGCAATTTTGAAGGAAGAACACTAGAATAACGATATGCAATAAAATTCTGTTTTAAACTTGGAAAAATGCCACGGTAACTAGGAAATGCTTCAGACTGCTTTTGGATTATCTTGCATGAATCAAGTATCAGTTTTTTTTTTTTAAGTAGCATAAGAAATTCAAGAAAGACAAAGAGTATGCGAGGGATGATGAGAGGTGTGAAGAAGTAAGAAAGTCAGAGCTGATTGGCTAACTAAAGAATTTTAGGGATAAGAACTTTCGTGTGTCTATAGAAACAATAACTGCACGGTTTA
The DNA here is from genome assembly GCF_053919585.1 of Euprymna scolopes. NCBI lineage: Eukaryota > Metazoa > Mollusca > Cephalopoda > Sepiida > Sepiolidae > Euprymna > Euprymna scolopes. The sequence continues at coordinate 11,553,175 of NC_136490.1, forward strand.
TGTCAGTGTGGGAACTGTAAACACAATTATTCGCAAAGAACTGAAGATGCGGAAGATTTGCACGAAGTTTGTCCCGAAGGATACTCATAGCTGATCAGACCGTAGAGAGATGGTCGAGCTGATCAATTACGATCCCAAAGTTCTTGATGCTCTGGTGATCAGCGATAAAAGCTGGATCTACTGCCAAAAACCAAGAGACGAAGTTCCCGGTCCAAGCCTGTTGGCTCCCTCTGACTAAAGAATGCCAGACAAAACAAATCCACCCATAAACTTATGATGATTCCTTTCTCGGCAGCACGGGTATGATTTATATGCACTAGGTTCACACTGAACAGACATTCAACGAGGATTACGATATTGAGGTTTTTAGGGACTTCAGGAAAAGATTCTACCAGCACTCTTCAAATCGGATCAGCGGCATTTGCACCAGAACAATGCACCAATCCACAACTCCATCCTTGTCACAGACTATTTGACCAAGATAGGCATCAAGACAGTTCCTCGCTCTCACAGACTTTGCTCTCTGTGACTTTTCGTTATTGCCTAAGCTCAAGAGAATCTTGGAGGCTGTCGTTAAAAAACAATTAAGGAGATGAAATAGACGAGGATAATTTACACGCTCCCACAAGGGGACTTCCATGGGATCTTCCAGACGTTGTTGGAACAGCGCAATAAGTGCATTGCGATCGGAAGCGATTACTTCGAAAAGGATTAGAGTTTCATGTGTGTACTATCAATAAAAGTATCTATATATAAAAGTCTGAAAACTTTATGAAGTCCCCTTGTATTAACTTTATCAATCGAGTTATATTCTTTTAATATTAAATAGTATTTCCGCTGATATTTGTTGTAACCGTGTCTTCCCATTAAAATTCAACAGAATCTGTGGTTCTTTTAATTGTGTCACGTTCCGCGTTAACCAACAGCTTTAGTAGCAAAATGCCTTAAAAACACAGACTGAACACCCGCTCCTCCGCGTCAATCCCAACATCTGGAAAAAAATAAACAAAATTAGGGATGCAATGTAATTTAATATTATCAGTATCTTGTTAGTGAATGGACAGGCAACGCCTAATATCATTTTTTATTACTTAACAAGAAGATGTAATATCATTTCCTGGCTTATTCAGTGCGAGGATTTACCACGAGGAAGTTTAATCGAAGGCAAGCACCACCCTAAATAAAATAACCTAATTTGCAAAAAAAAATCTCGGAATGGTGTCAGTAGAGATCTCCTCGATAAGACAAATAAAGAAATACACAGAACCAAACATTTTACAACTGCTCGGATCATAAGTTATTTGTAACTGCAACTGTATCCTTTTAGCCAGAAATAAGGTTTACAATGAATTAATCAAAAACAAGTGAAAGTTTGACGATTTAATGAAATTGTTCATTTCAAAATAAGGCGGCGATTTTTTGGTTTTATTTTACTTCAGTCGAAATTCTGACAAATTAAGGGGCTCACTACCTGGAGCTAACACTTGACCTCTATATGAGATACATAGATATTTGAATGTTCCATTAAAGTTCTTTATCTCTTAAACACTTAGTAAAAAAATTGAGACATCATTTTCCTTTTCCCAATTAACCATTTTCATATGTTGTAGTATATCTTTCGTTTTGGTCTCTTGGTCTTACTGGATTCCAGGACAAGAATTTATCTAGTCTGCTGGAGTATCCAGCTTCGTGCTATTACTTGGGGTATAATCACTTGGATAATGCGTACCATTCTTCGTAAAAGCTAGTGTGGGTTGGGCTGCGAATGCTGTTATTTTGAATATTTGATCAGGGTTTAATTCTAGGGAAAAGGTTCCCCATGCGAAGTTGTTCTGGCAAAATCCTGTACAGAGAGACCTTAGACACTCGAGGATAGTGTCTAGTAGGCATTTAAGTTTATCTGCAACATTGTATTTAATATCAATCAACTGCAAACCTCGTAATGTCCCACAATTTTTCGATCACCTATAAATGTTTACGTTTAAAAAATATAACCTTCTCAATCACCGATTGCTAGGACAAATAACACTCTATCGGAAAACGCATTCTCGAGGCAACATTCACTGGCAACATGTATTTGAACAAATACATTCAAGACATTGCTAAGCCTGCTGCAAAGAAGGTGAGATTCTGAAATTACACATTAGATAGTATGGCTGGTGCATCTACCACTGGCCTCTCACTCTTAGACGGTGTCCCAAAAAATCTAATAGGTTACGCATTATCAGTCAATTTCCAACTTCTGCCCCATCAACGCAATGTTGCATCTGTGTGTTTGTGTTACAAGAACTTTAATGGAATTTGGTCTCATAAACTCATAGGAGTTTTGGCCCCCTCGACGTGCAGCAAGATCTCACCTCTTATCTGTCTCTTCTGAATGTATAAATCTACAGAAGTTTAAATGTAATTTGAACAGGAATCTCTTTAACTTCCACCAGTGCTAGTTAGACACGATCCAAGTAAGTAGTCCCATACTTCGAGGCGGCAATATGCTTTAATATGCTTTGTTTGAGGTGGACACGAGTAAAAAAATGTAAAGGAAATGATTTGTACCTGAAATAAGTACATTTACAAATAATTATACTTCAAGGCTCGGGAACATTAGTGGAAATCGAGGGAAGTGTAGATAAGTAAAGATAATTAAAAATCATTAATATACGTGTAATTGATATGTAGTTTATATATGATGCAGCTCATAGCTTTGCTATTAATTTCTAATTAATAAGTAGAAATGATGTTCTGGTATTGTATTAATTCGAATGCTATTTATGGACAAGAAAACACATGAATATCTAATCGTCGTCTAGGTCGCTTATTGCTAACACCGAAACACACACGCACAGTACCACACACACACACACACACACACACACAAACGCACACAGTTACACGCACGCACACATACACACACACATATATTTGCTGAGAATAATGAAAATAGTATTCTGACAAAATAGACAAATAATATATATATATATATATATATATATATATATACACACACATATATATATGACTACTTCATTTAATCACATGAATTAATATACGAAAGTATAGATTTATGCGTAAACTTTAAGTATTTATTTCAAAAGTGCTCAATACGTAGGGAGATCTAGGTAGTAGGTTATAAAATATATATGGCGATTAAGCTACACAGAATATTCGGCGTTTCATCCACGCTAAGATTGTTCAGGATTATGCTCGCATAAGCCTGATGAATCCTAGCGTGGATGAAACGCGGACTATTCTGTGTAGCTTAATCGCCATATATATTTTATAACTATATATTTATAGTTATATATAGTTATATATATATATATATATATATATATATATATATATATATATATATATATATATATATATAACTGACGCGAGCCCTGCTGTCCATTTACCTGTAAATAATGACCTCCAATAAACTGGACTCCTTTAATTATGGTTGGTTATTTATGAAATACTGAACTCTGTATGAATGCCCGCATGAGCTATTTGTATATTTTTATATTCTTATGTTTTTTAAATTTTGTGAGTACAAATAAAAAACTTTTAGTTTCATCCTATGCAGCAACCAGCAAATACATAAAAATGTTAAAAAAAGTTTTTAGCGTGACTTTTAGATTATTTTGCTAATTGTTTTCCCCCTCATGAGAAGAATTTGCATTTTTGACACTCCGCGGATTAAGGAGCACCTAGCTTTGGGGTAAGCTTTGGGGTATTCTATTTCTACTTCCTATCTTTTCTTTATATATATAGATATATATATACATATATATATATATATATATATATATATATATATATATATATATATATATATATATATATTAGTAATTAATGAATAATGTTTAAATAAAATTTTTAAAAAGTAATACGTCCTAAAATGTGGGCGAAAAAATGTAAACAAAGGCCAAATATCTCCTTTCTTATAATAACCGCTCAGGGAGCGAAAAAAGAAAGAAATTAGTGAACGTGGCTGTCTGTCTGTGTGTGTATCTGTGTGTCTGTGCGTGTACTTTTCCCTACGCAATAACTCTGTCAATTTTTAGTCTACAGACTCGAAATTTGATATACAGGGTACTGAGATGTGGGAAAATTTTTGTGATCGGTTTTCGGTCAGAAATTTGGCGATTAAGAGGTCAAAGTTCAATGATTGGACCTTTGAGAACTCTACGAAACTCCTCCGACAATTTTGGGTCTAAACACTTGAAATTTTAGATATAGATTCATTGGACATGGATCCAACTTAATAACTAGAGTTGAGCCCAAAACAATAAATGTTAAGGGGTGATAATAGGGGTCAAAGTTGACCACTTTTTTATTTTGCTCAACATACATCTCTAAATACCCGGGCAACGCCGGACACCCATGCTAGTATATATGTATAATGCATGGCATTCATATTATCTGATGTGTTTATATATACGAATGGTGTTTTGTTTAGTTAACCAGTCAGACTAATTGTTATTCACTCCAACAAAGATTCGGCTTCCTTTACTTCATCTTCTTTTGTTCTGTTTTGTAAAGAGGTAACGCACCTTTTTTGTGAATGTGTCGAATTATACGTTACCATATTTTAACGTGTGCTTGATGATTTTGAAATGGATTCGATTTTAAAACAATTCATTTTAAAATAGGTAAAGCCATTTTAAAAATTTTCCCCAACTCCCTATCTTCGTTAATCGTGCGATTTCATTTAAAACAAATCTATGTGACGGGTGATGACGTACGTACGAAGAGAAAAAGCCATAACATGATTATATAGATAATAGTAAAGAAAAGAGTGAAAATAAAATCGAAGCAAAGTTAAAAATATAATAATAATAATAAGAATAATAATAATAACAATAATAACAATAATAATAATAATAATAATAACAATAATAACAATAATAATAATAATAATAATAACAATAATAACAATAATAATAATAATAATAACAATAACAATAATAATAATAATAATAATAATAACAATAATAACAATAATAATAATAATAATAATAATAATAATAATAATAATAATAATAATAATTCTGATTTCGTTTATCAACGTCTCTCTGGAAAGGGATGGGATTAATTTCCAGAGGATTTCCCTCAATCCCGGCTCCAAACCAGGAGCTTCAAAGATCAAGGGTTTTTTCTAAGGATGTTGGTCGTACCTACAATAGCAGATGTCGTAAGGCCGCCTAAAACATCGGGGATTTGTAGGTTTTTCGATTGTCCTTCCAGACGACTTGATACTACTCCGAGTGTACCAATAGTGTTATAATAATAATAATAATAATAATAATAATAATAATAATAATAATAATGATAATAATAAATCAACAACAATAATAAGTTTCGAAAATAGTTATTCTAAGTAAGCAATTACTGATAATGGCTTGTGTAAAACTCCTAGGGCGTAAAAGTCAAACAAAAAAAAAAACTCATTCTACTAGTAATACTTATATTTCAGATATAACTGAGAAAGTCAGAAATGGAATAACATTGTAATTGCATGTTAAAAGTTAATTGCTCAAGGATCAAGTGTATTTTAACATGTCAAAATATATAAGATTGCAAACACTAATAACAAAATATTTCAAATATTATCATCACAAAAACACAGATATTTTATATCGTTATTAAACTATTTTAGAGATGCTTGGTATATTTTAATCTTGTTTACGAAAAACAATGCATACTGCCACTATGTTCGGACTATAGTTACAGTAGACTATGCACCAACCCAAATATTGTTGTCATATTTGGGCTGGTGCATCTGCTACTAGTCTCTCGCTCCTAGACAAGGTCCAAAAGAGAGTCGCCAACCTGATAGGTCTTGAACTGTCATCTAAGCTCCAATCTCTGTCCCATCGACGAAATGCTGCATCCCTCTGCCTGTTCTACAAGTACTTTAAAAGTGAATGCTCTGACGAACTGCAAGCACTTGTACCCCCTCGACGTAAATACCCCCGACAACACCGAAAAGCAACATAAATCCCACCCCTTCACAGTAGAGATCCCTAAATGTAAGAGAGCCTTCTACTCCAGTAGTTTCTTCCCCAGAACCGTTAAACTTTGGAATTCCCTTCCGGGTCCCTGCTTTCCCAACTTTACTGACATACAGAAGTTCAAGTCTAACGTGAACCGACATCTTGTTTCCCAACTCCCTACATAGTACCCCTGTAACTTATGTCCCTGGTAGTAGCCCCCCTACATCAAAGTGGCAACGTGCCTTGTTTTAGGTGAAATTGTAATTAAAAAAAAACTTCCGCATATCAGTAGAATTAGGGAAGCAGTACGCAAGGATAGAATTCAAAAGTCTAGAAATCGCAGGAAAAAAATGATAAACGTATGAGGCTTTCTGGCACACAGAGACCTTTACGGTGAGATTGTTTTTAAATTGGTTTTTCAGGGTACGTACGTCACGAGGCAATGAGTTCATCAGTAAATGTTTCATTTAAATACGAGTGAGATTCCAAAAGTAAAGCCACCTATTTTTTACTCGAGAGGGTGAAGAACTATGGAGACGGGAGTGTTACCATTTAAATGAGTCCCTTTTGTGTTTCAAAATCAATTTTTCACGATGTTTTGGCCAACTAGTCCTCTGGCCTTCATCAAGTAGTAACCGCGACGGATAGGAACTTCGAATCTCCTAACTGCATTCTCAGCAATCACTGCCATCCGTAGTTGTTGTCTTCTCACCACATTGGAACCGTAGAGATTCAACGTCTCTATTAACTGCGCCAAGTTGTGAGACGACAACAACTACGGATGGCAGTGATTGCTAAGAATGCAGTTAGGTGATTCGAAGTTCCTATCCGTCGCGGTTACCACTTGACGAAGGCCAGAGGAATAGTTGGTCGAAACGTCGGGAAAAACAACTAATAAAGATGAAAAACAACAACTAATAAAGATGAGAATAGTAGTTTGAAATAAAAATAAATTAATATATATAATGCTCATCTCAAAAATGAATTCCAATTTAGGAATAATATATAACCAATCGGTACGGATCCGACAATGGAAGATCAGATAATAAACAAACGTGGATTTATAAGATCAAAGAATCCATCCTTGATCGCCCTTCGGGGCCCGTGGCGCAGTTGATAGAGAGGTTGAATCTCTACGGTTCCAGATGGACATTGTCTGAAGATAGCGGTTTCAATCCTACCCAAAGCGTGCCAGACGTTTACTTGGCCAAAACGTGGTGAGAGGACAACAACTACGGATGGCAGTGATTGCTGAGAAAACAGTTAGGAGATTCGAAGTTCCTATCCGTCGCGGTTACTACCTGACGAAGGCCAGAGGAATAGTTGGTCGAAACGTCGTGAAAAACAACAACCAATAAAATAAGATGAAAACGACAACTAATAAAGATGAGAATAATAGTCCGAAATAAAAAGATGAGAATAATAGTCCGAAATAAAAAAAAAATTAATATAGTGTTTGAATGCTTGTAAAATGCTGTAAAGTGTTTGGATATTTGTAAAGTGTTTAAATTTTTTTAAGTGTTTGAATGTTTGTATAGTGTCGTAAAGTGTTTGAATGTTTGTATTGTGTCGTAAAGTGTTTAAATATGTGTATAGTGTTGTACAATGTTTGAATGTGTGTTCCTTTTTAATTATTGCAATTTATGTGATTAGGATTTTTTGCTGCTGCATCCAATAACAATTTAAATTTCCATTATATTAAAAAAAAGAACACATTTCGTATTTCGATTATTCGGACTACTATTCTCATCTTGAGTATTATTTTGATGTTTCAATCGATGTAATCTGCGACGTTCTCAGGTGCATCTTGTTGAACTCGATAATTTACACGGTATACCGAATGAAACGTTTTATTTAATTTCCAGCGGTAGCATGTTCCTATTCCGTTAGACAAGTTCTAATATTAATTTATTTATTGCGGACTATATCCTCATCTTTCCTAGTTGTTGTTTCACGAGGTTTAGGCCAACTAATAATCTAGCCTTTGTCAGGTGGTAACTGCTACGGAATAGGGGCTCCGCATCTCCTAACTACATTCTTAGAAATTACTGCCATCCATATTTGTTGTCGTCTCACCACGTTTTTGACAAAGTAAGCCTCTGGCCGCCTTTCGGTAGGATTGAAACCGCTATCTTCAGACAATTCTCACCTGGAATCGTAGAGAATGAACGTCTCTATTCACTGCGTTACGGGCCCCGAAGGTCGATTAAGGTTGAATTGTTTGGTCTTAAAAAATCCTCGTTTAGTTTATGTGAATGGTTGGCCGAAACGTCGTGAAATAACAACTAAGAGAGATGAGGATAATAGCCCGCAATAAAATAATAATAAATAATATTTATCTCAATAATGAATTCCAAGTTCTAAGTAATTCATCGTTTATTTCAAGTTTCGCGTGAACTGAGGATTGAACTCTCAACCCAAACAGTGAAATAGTAAGTACTTTATCCATTACTCCATGAGGACAGTTCTACGAGGGACGTGCAGTGAGTAATGCCCCTGACCCACTTCCAGTTGTCTGATCTAGCTTAAATTTTGCAGGTGCAATGATTTATCTTTCTACAGGAGGTTATGTGGAAAATTACAGCTCTGAACTAATTGAGGTTTCTGTTTTACAGGTGTTTGTAACTGAGACAGGTGTGAAATGGAGCCTGTTGAATGTCGAGCAGTGATCCGGTTCTTGTATTTGGAAGGACGCACATCACAGGAGACTTTTAATGAAATAAAATAAACTTATGGTGATAATGCCCCATCATACGCTCTTGTAAAATGCTGGCATCGTGAATTCAAACATGGCCGGAAGTCTGTGGAAGCAGCTCCCAGACCTGGTCGCCCCTCCTTCTGCCATTGAGCCCCACTTCTGCCATTGATGAGGCATCTGTCCGTCAAGTTGAGGCTGCCATTTTGAAAGATCGGCGCATTACTATTCGCCCAAGATGTCAATATTAGTATAGGCTCTGTGGAAACTATCATTCATGACCATTTGAATATGCATAAGGTGTCTGCCAGATGGATTCCCAGGTTGCTCACACCATTCCAGAAGCGAGAACTCGTCGAGTGTTCGAGGATGAATTTGGAGATGTGCCAAGAAGATGAGTCAAAGTTTTTCAAAAGACTGATTACACAGGATGAAACCTGGGTCCATCACTATGATCCAGAGACCAAAGCCCAGTCAATGCAGTGGAAGCACTTGGTCTCACCACCTCCAAAGAAGGCAAGAGTGCAGCCTTTCGCTGGCAAGGTCATGCCCACAGTCTTCTGGGACCAGGACGGAGTAGTGATGACAGATTTCCTGGCAAAGGGTACCACAATTACAGGAGCCTATTATGCTTCACTTTTGAGAAAATTAAGGTGAACTATCAAAATCAAAAGGCGGGGAAAGATCAGCTAAAGTACCCTCCTTCTGCAGGACAACGTTCCGGTCCACAACTCGCATGTTGCCAGACCAGAAGCACGGGCGTGTGGTTATAAAATCCATCCCCGTCTTCCCTACTCTACTGACCTTACAACCCCTGACTTTAACCTCTTCCCAGCCATGAAGTTGTTTTTGAAAGGAAAGCGTTTCCCAAATGATGCAGCCTTGGTTTCTGAAGTCACGTCGTGGTTGGAGGACCAACCTAGGGTGTTCTACAAAAACGGTGTCCAGAGCTGCATTAAACGATGGGAGAAATGCATAGCTCTGGGTTGTTCCTATGTAGAGAAAGACTAATAACTGTGCCAAGTTTCGTTGCTCTACTGCTATGGGAAGTGGGTCAGGGGCATTACTTATTGCACGCCTCTAGTAGTATGAATTTTAGGAACCTGAAACCAATTTTTTAATGTACAATAAAATACCTTTACACTTCACCTTTTTTAATGTGTAATAAAAGAACATTACTTTATACTAATACTTCAAACTACATTTAATTGTTAAACAATATGTACGTTTGTACTTGCATTCCAGAACTGGAACAAACTATTGCATGTTTCTAAATTAAAATAATATCGTCTTCAATAATTTTTAACTAGTTAAGCTATGTAAAGTGCAGCCCTTATGACAACATAAGCCGACCTCTATAGCCCTCAGGGGATATGCCTGGTTTGAGATATCTAGATATTTATAAGCAAGTTTAGAATAAAAATGTCGACTTATACATGGGCAGCTACATCTTTCCTTTCGTCTCGCCTTACTCAATGAGTTGTAGCGTTTTTGTTTTGTGCGACGACTTCCGAATGAGCCCAGCTGATGATAAGAAAATCTCTTACTAACAAAAGACAAAACGCAAAAGAAACAAAAAGCAATACAAAAGAAACTCAAAAAGAAGAGAAAAAACACAAGAGGTGAACACGTGATTAGGATTGATGTAGAGAGATCTCCACCCTTGCCTGAAGAGGCACGATGTACTGCGACCCGGTGGCTACCATCTGTGCCGTGCAAAAACGTTCCGATCTTATCGGACCCCGGGGGCACATTCCTGCCTTTCGGCACCCCACTCATAACGACTTTCAATTCGACAATTTCTCGATCTGCCACCGCGCCGTTCGCTCATCCAGTTTCGTGTCTTTCAACAGTTTCTACTGGATTCGTTACGTGTTCTTGATTGAAAGTGTTCTGTGCTATTTAAAAGCTACGAAATGAAATTATATCAATAAGAAAATATTAACTTATCTCTATTGTTTATCAGAGTGGGGTATGGCTCAGATTGGTCCAGAGAGAGAGTATACTCCTAGATATTACTACGACTTTCGAAAGGGTGAAGGGTTGGTTTATTATCAGTAGACAAAATCGGTCTTATCGGAGCATTCCAACGAGTCCGTTCATGGTAGATTTTGCGCCCATAGATAAATCCTTTTATGTGAAGAATGCTGAATTCCTCACTATAAATTTACGTCATCTCAATCTTTGTGCAGTAAGAGAGAGAAGATAAATAAATCTTTTTTACTGACTTGTATCCGAATAATAATTATACTGATATTATCTTGTTTGCTTCAGCGAATCTATCTTGGGAGACAGTGCAGTCTTTCCATACTCTTTGACAGTTCATGTTGCAATATTTTGGACCTATTAATGGGGTATGATCCCACACAGTCGGACGATTCTATTTATAAACGATGCTGCTAAGAACTGACGAATCAAATTAATTCACGTTCTGCTACCAACCAATCAGAAACCAGAATTGCTTCATAAATATTAAACCTTTTCTGGAGCAATTTCACATGTTCTTGTCCCGGGTTTCGACACGATAAGAATATTTTGTTCTGTGGAACTGTCTACTACAAACAAGTCACCCCCCAGGACTTGTGTGTAATAGCGAACCATTTGAAACTGTTCTGAAACTCAAAATGGCTTACACTTCTAGAATTTGGTATAGTGCTAGTCTGTGCGGACACTCCGCGTTGAATTTTAGGGTGGGGACGTAGTTTATTTAATATTTATCGGGGTTTTTTTTTCAGGTTTGCTTGGTTCTCTACTTTATTTTATTTTATTTCTATTGTAATATTCAAGTAACTGTTTAGCGTTTGTAGTTGAGCTGATTTCTACATACTGGAGTTTCGACCGATTTCATTTTTGCAATCCGTTGTATCTTCTCTGCCCCCCCCCCCGGATTCCAATTTCTTCCGACGTTTCTTAGGATCGTTGTCTGTGCATCTACGATTCTTGATGATATCTTGACATTTTATATTCTATATTCCTTTCAGCTTTCTGGCCAGGTCCACATTTATTATTAGACTCACAAAGAGCGTTTACACAAAGATCTCATTGAAAACAGCATGTGGTGTTCCCTGGAAGCTGAGTGACAACAAGTCTCTCACAGTTTCCAGTTTTGTCCCCAAATAAGTCTGCGTTATCACAACAGCCGCTTACAATTGATTACTTTCTGGCAACGGAAACTATTTTTTCCTGATAATGGGTGGCAACTATTTTTTAAATTAGCTATTTATTAGTACTTTCGCTACTTTCACTGCTCTCTTCCTCGATTTTCCCATTTTCTACACTCTTCGCGAATATTTAATCTGATATCAACTGATACTGGTGCCTTCACATTGTATTTGATAATTGGGGGGCGGGGTAAATTATAAGATTTTGTTTCTTTGGATTCACGTGGCTTGTTAGTATATGTATTTTATTACTTGTTTTCTAATTCAAGGATTTTCCTTAAGGTTTCAGCTGTTTTCATCATTATCGTTGTTCGTTGTATATCCTGTTTTCTCTTGGATTCCAAGTTCTTTTTGTTTTTTCCCAGGTCTTTAGACACTGTTCTTGGTGATCTTACTATTATTGGCATTATATTAGCATTCTACGTGTCCGCTATCCCTTCCTGTATGGCACAATCACGTTGACACACGTTTCTCGCTGGATCACCGAAGTTAAGCAACGTTGAACCTTGGCTGTACTAAATGGGAAACTATTTGGGACTCCTATGTGTTGTATGTGCTCTCCGCTTATCTCGGAATTGTTTCAAGTCGTCCTAGATTCTCCAGTGCCACTTCAGGAGAGGTGTGGTTGGAGATTCTGTCGAGACTGAACAAAGGCATCCATTAACTTTCTACACGTTCGATATTCCTTCAATTCTGCGTCAATTTATTATTATTGATTTAAAATTATTATTATGTTAAATTCACATCCGATGTCCAGTCACTTTATGGAGAGATGATAAAGTCTCAGGTGAAAACGTGTTAGGTAGTTGCAGTTTTGCAGGAAAATTTCGACGTCCCCAAAAATACAACTTCGGTAAACTACCTAGAATCAGAGTTTCAACTTTATTATACGGAACACACATCTTTACATAGATTATAAGTCATACGGTTCATCTATCTTCTATCAATCTAATTTATCTATCTATCTATCTGCATATATATATATATATACATATATATATATATATAGTGTAAAATTTTGTTGAAAATTCAAAGACTAACGTTTTCTTTTTTATAACCTTCATTTATTTCCTGCATTTTTCCATTACAGCTGTTTCATTGATGAGTAGGCAATTTTACGATTTATGTTTCCATAAAAAGATCCTGTCCCCATCAACTTCTTCAGATGCCTACTCATCAATGAAACAGCTGTAATGGAAAAAAATCCACGAAATAAATGAAGGTTATAAAAAAGAAAACGTGAGTCGTTGAATTGTCAACAAAATTTTACACTATATATGCTCTGCACCTATTAAATAGATACATTGAGCTTAACTCAAAATTAACGGTGACTGGTTTTAAAATAACAATCTAGACCCGTTAAACGAAAACGGTTCACATTGACAGTAACGATATATCAAAAACAAGGATAATTTGATGGCAAAATGTTATTGTCTATTATGGGAGAATTGCGTGGGAGCTCTGTAATTGTGCATGAATATATTACATCTTTATGGATGCAATCATTATTGAGTGGGCAAAGATGTTTGTTAATACAGTTGCAGTTGCTTTTTGGTTGGATTGGGAAAGGGATTTTTTGGGCTGATTTAATGTTTTGTTATTAGATGCTAAGATTCTTTGTGCTAAATTAGGCATAGTAGAATAAGAAATTCTTATTGGGTTTTTATTAAAAATTGAACTATATCTGTGTGGGTATTTGAAAGAGTTTTCTACAATATTGAAGAATTCTTTAGGTATATTAGTTTTAACATTTACGCTAAATGGAGGATTAAACCAAATATTTTTCTTTCTCCTAGTGCGACAGGGTGGGTTCGAAGTATTACGATTAGCATGTTCGTTCGGATTATATTTGTGGAGAGGACCATTGCTATTGATAGCAGCAGATCTTGTTATTTGAACTGTTTTCTTGCGAGTCATATTGTGTGTGATTACAGATTTAAGACGGCATACAGGTGGAGCATAATGGTTATATTGAATCTTTTCATTGTATCCTGAATTTCTTAAGGCATTATTGAAGAAAGTAGCATTTTGATTAAAGGTTTTTTTTATCGGCTGAGAGCGTAGAAATTCTTCTAGAGACAGATGGTACTATAGATTTTATAATTGAATTGGGGTGGTTAGAAGATTTATGGACGTATAAAAGCGTAAGGTTTGGTTTATGATAGGGGCTGTAAGTTTCAGTATTAAGATTAAGTGTAATGTCTAGAAAATCGGACGTGTTTTTATTTGGTTCACTAATTATAGAAAGGCCAAAATTATTTAAAAAGTTATGTAATTTTTTAATTGTATTATTGTACTCTCTTAGCCTGGCTGTTGTTGTAAATAGAGCATCGTCTCTATAAAGGCCCCTTGGATATGTTTAAAGTGGTATTTTAGTTCTTTCATTAAGAAGAGTCCCACTAAATCTGTAACCTCAGCAGAGTCAGAAGCACCCATTAAGATGTCAAAATTATTAGGGGTATCTTTTCTAGTCCAAAACTTATTGTTAAATTGTATAAGGGATTTTCTGACTAGGAGAATTAATTTAATTTCCAAATGAGTTAAGTCAGAATTTCTTTTAGCAAAGATTAGGGTCTTATTTAAGAGGATTGGTGAAATCGATTGATAATAATTGTTGATGTCAAAGGTTATGAAGTTAAGGAGGTGTTTATTTTTAAGGGAAACAAACCAATTAATTACAGAATTCGAATTTTGCCAAAGGGGGAAGCTAACATTTTCTTTAATAGAGGGGATAATTCTATCTAAGATGTCAGAGCTAGATGGGCAGATCAATCTGATGGAGGGTTTTTGTTTGTTTGTTTTTTTTTTCAACTTTTTTAACTTTTTCATTTTCTATTTTTAATTTATTAACTTTCATTTTTTTTAATATAATAGACGATTCATTTCATAAACTTAGCCATCTATTTGTTCTTCTGCCCCGTGTTTCTTAATTTAATTCTGGGACTTTCACGTGCATATCTAAGTTGACCTAATTATTGACGCTAACTTTCGCGCTTTTTGTCTGGGTCAGTTTGACCTTGCTTTTCAAATTTAAACTTTCACCGCTTTTCGTTTTTTTTTTAAACCTTAATTTACTTGATTCCTCCAGCCTTGACAGACGTGTTTTAAATATTCTCTCCAGTGCTTTTTCTTTTAATGATTTGGAATTCATTCCATTTGCGATGTTTTCCAAGGAACTCTCCCTTTTGGATCATTTTGGACCATTTGGAATTTACCCATTGGATTGGAAATTTTTAATTCGACCGTTTTGGATTTTACCATTCTTGGACTTTTTACCCTTCACCGGACTATCCATTCATGTGAAATCTTTTTATCATTTTTCTTTTACCTACTATTCCCCTTACCTCACCCTTTTTTTTAACCAAGTAAGATCTGTGACTTACTTGTAGTTTCATTAAATATTTTTATATGCAAAATCCGATCCCGCATTTTGCTAATTCCTGCCCTCTGATGAGAAGGAGAGTATTTCTTCGAAACTCCGCGGATTAAGGACTATCCACGTATCTTGTGCTTCCTTTTTTAAAATTAAACATGTTTTTAACTCTTTTTCAAGATGTCTTTTAACATGTTTTATTAATCATTTGTTCATATATATCTGCCTGGTTCCCTCCGGACTACAACTTGGATGTCTTCAAGTCCAATGTTACCAAATTCCTAATGAACCGCCCCCTTAATTAAACACTTCATCAAATCTCCACACTAACGTAATGTACTTGCAATAACCCTTATCCCTGAGTGGCATCCGGGCCTTGATAAGTGGTGATCACTGTGTAAATATATATATATATATATATATATATATATATAAGTCAACGTGTCTGTGTACATTTCCCTACGCAATAACTCTGTCAATTTTAAGTCTACAAACTCGAAATTTGATATGCAGTGTACTGACCGCTTTTATTTATTTGTTTATTTATTTATTTTGCTTAACATACACCTTCAAACAACCGGGCAGTGCTGGGCTGAAATGCTAGTTACCTGTAACTGAGAGCAATAATATCTTGAGGTCTAGTAAAAGTTAGATTTTGCTTAGGGGTTTCCGTTTCCTTGAAGGGGACGTTCATTGTAATCCTTTTTCAGGAAATATTTTCAGTCCCAACCAAAACAAAACGTTTTTGCAAAACATCCGATTTCAAAAATGGCACATGTTGTAAAGTGTTAGTCTGTTAGGTGCGTTGCTTTCTTTTTTATTTCTAAGCACCACCAATCCCCGCACCATGACCCTCAATTGGCCAAGGACATCTGTTCGGCAGAAACAGACGCCCTTACGAAAACTAACCTTCCTTTGTGTCGATCGGAAACATGGCATCAGAAATTCGTCATTTGTTCTACCCCTTCGCCTCCTGTCTGTCCTTTATTCTCTTTTCTCCCCTCATTTTTTTTTGTTTCACCCTTCCTTTTTTTTCTTTCGTTGCAGTGAAGTTCCGTTTCCAATTTGATTGTTTTTTAAGTATTTAATTTGTATTTATTTTCAATTTTCAAACGTCGTCATGTGGTTAACAGTCATCGGTATTCTGTCCTTTATAGATTCTTACCAACTACAATGGACAGGTTGTTATTTCACATCTAAACCTGCTTGGCTGGTTTTAATTGGACGCAATTTGGAAGCTCAGTATACGTACATACATACGTACATTCATACATACATTTATATATATATATATATATATATATAATATATATATATATATATGTATATATATATAACAAGTATTCTTGTTCTTTGTCTTTTGTAAAACTAAGCTCCTTTGAAAAAAACGCTTTTCATAAAAGTTGTTTCATGTCCGCCTCGCACAATCTGAAAATAGATTCTTGAAAAAAAACAAAAAAAAAAAAAAACATAAAGATTTTTTCTTAGAACTTAAATCTCTACAGAACTTCCGAATTCTTTCAATTCGGTTCATATCCGGCTTTGTTCGTTAGGAAAATTATTCCCGTATTTTTTTCTTTTAATATTTTATTTCGTCTAAAGCGAATACTTTCTTGTGGTTGTAAAACCACTTGGACCAAAATCCGTTTAAGTAGATCCAAAACAACATTTATTTAAAATATAACTTTTTGTCGGCACTTACTTTGGATACGCCCTGGAATCTGTATACGAGGTTAAGTCGGTCTGTCTATCACAATTCAGATTGAAATAATATTTCCATCCGATAATCCCGAATAGTAGACACACTATTATATCATTATAATCAACTTATATATCTAATATACAAAAGGCTGTCTGTTTGTCTGGCTATCTGTCTGTCTGTCAGTCTCCATATTTTAAAACTCTATCTCCACCAACACTAAATGTTGCAGAGCGGCGCTAAGGGCCTCGAATGATTGGATATTTCACAGACCGTTCTTTTATTAGTCTTTAGTTAAAATAGTTTTGAAGGAGTAAAAAAAATGAGTCGAAATTCATGTTTGTTAATTTTTAATTTTTTGAGAAGTTCATTAGCATCTCACGTTGGTACAGTACTAACGTAACCAGCTTTGAATGCTACAGTGTCGGGTTCGATTTTACCTAATAGAACCGATATATTTTCGTTTTACTTTTAAAATTATGACTTTCTAATAATATATACGAAATCTGGGAGAATAAAAATATAATATTACAGCGTATTTTACACCCAGGCAAAGCCCGGTGTCCCTGATTGTATATATATATATATATATATATATAATTTGAAAAGTCTGTGTGTGCACATTTCCCTACCAAACTACTCTGTCAATTTTCAGTCTAAGTACTCGAGATTTGAAAGAAGGAGTATTGAGATTTGGCAAAACCTATTTAATCGGTTTTCGGCCAGAAATTTAGCTGTCAAGGGGTCAAAGTTCAACGATTCGACCTTTGAAAACTTTACAAATCTCCTCCGTCAATTTTATAGCTAAACACTTGAAATTTGTGATGAAATTTGTGAAATTGGACATGGACCAAATATTATAATTCAATTAAAGGCCAAAACAATACATGTTAAAAGGTCAAAATTGGTGACCAAATTAAAAAAAAATGACCTCTGCGGTCTCTACCAAATTACTCAGCCAATCTTTGGTCTAAACATTTGAAATTTTACATAAAGTGTATTGAAACGTAGGGTAATCTTTTTAATCGGTTTAAATTGAAATGGTCAGTAGTAGATAAAGCTAGTAAGTATAGACCTGGGAAATCAAAAAGGTGCCATCTGTGTTTACTGGAAACCTCCTACATAGTGAATTCTAAAGAAGAAATATTAAATAAAAGGCTGGATGATCTACAGGGATGTCTTCATACGAATAGATTTTTTACTATTACGTCATAAATGTAGCAGAAAAAAAGGGAGAAAAAAACATTCTGGGAAAAATAAAGTTAATATAGAGTTAATATCTAATAATGATGTAAATTAAATTAGATGTGATGAATGATTCAAATTTAGTAAGCAAATCGGGAATCTTATATTCTACACTAGAAACACATTTTTAGAAATAAAGACAAGGGATTATTAGATAAAAATTTATATCTATAAAAAGGATTACCAAAGATTATCAATATTGTTTCGAAACTGGGAACACAATTTTAGTCATATTGATGGTGAAATAGTTGATCCCGCTTCTATGTCAATAAAATAGCTTAACAAAAATTAGCGATATGAATTAAAAAAAGCTATATCAGTAATTAAAGAATTGATACTGTTTTTAGATCAGTAAAACTTGAAAGATCCTAGCTTATTAAATAATACTCTTGTTCAGAACGATTAAATCAATAAAACCAAGGTGAACTCCTACTTTTATTGGAGTAAAACGTACATGGAGCTAAAAACTAGATTTATTAATGGGATATGTATTATTATTAGATAACTATTTAAAAACTTAATTCCCGAATTGTTATTTTGTATTAAAGCCACGCATAACCTCAGCAAATTATGGTTGGATGGCAAACGTAGGTTTAATATTTGGTTATAAAATTAGTACCATGGTTAAGATATGCATTACATTTTAATTGGTTTTGTTTAATAAATAAATGAATAATAAATGCATATTAGGAATTTACCAAACCTAGAAACCTGCATAAACATTACGAACGGCTTGAGTTACTTCCCTTTCAACGTTATGGATACATATTAGGATTTTGGTAACATAATTAAACTAAACCTTTAAAATTTCAAACTTACAGAGTTACCTCGCTTTCTACTTCTAAACTATCCGATAATCGTAAATCTTTAATAGGAAGGAACGAAAGAAAATTAAAATTAAAAATTAAAAATAAATTGAGATCCTTAATTTTAAATGAAGAATGAGAATGGATGTAAAACTTTCTTTCCTTATTGAATAGGTTTTAAACAAAAACTTTCCTTAAATCACATAAATAGGTTAGTCGATATTTTTGTAAAAAAAAACAAAGCAAATTCCAGATACGAAACTAACATAGAATCACAACAATATAACTTAGTTAATTAGTCCAGATTAGACAAAAAAAAATAAATTAATAAAGAAATAAAGAAATTTAATATAAGAAATCAATGAACAGTATTAATAAAACACAGTAAATGGAAATAGGTAATTAGTGATAACATTGTATGATAATTTGTTTGAATTTCTTTTTGGATGGAGATACGAAAATAAGTAAATATATACATCTTTAAAAAATATTTTGCAAGGATGAGATATAGGTAAAATATTTTCGCTTGTTTTCTTTTCCTTATATAGGAAATGGTTCCAATAATATTTTATTAATAAAGTGTTTTAATAAATAATCTGAAGAAAGGCTGTTCTTGTGAAATTTTTCAAACGACATAATGTTTGAATTTGTCCGAATATTTTTGAAAAAAATGTAACTAATGATAAAATACACTATTTGTTGCTATCACCCCATTCGTTTGATGTCTTGTTTTTTAAAGCAATATATAAATGCTCAATTATGAAATATGATAATTTTATAGCTTACAGTTTAAGTTATCTCATTTGTGGCTGAAAATTTATTGGTATATGAAGAATTACTGAATTATATAAATCCAGCAAAATTCGGAATGCTACAAATAAGACTATATATATATATATATATATATATATATATATATATATATGTATATATACATATATATGCATATATATGTATGTATATATACATATATATATATATATATATATATATATATGTGCGCAGGGTGTTCAGAGCAGGCCACTCGACGTTGCCCAGTCCTACGATACGCTTAAATATATTTTATTTCATGCACATTACGCATTTATTCTTACAAAGACAATTCTCAATCGATTATCAGATTAAAACTAATATAGAGCAGTTAGATAAACATTAAAAACCTCTACTATTATATAAAAGTCTATTTGTGTGTTTTTGTATGTGTGTGTGAGAGTTACTTGATATAGGTTCCGAAACGGTTGAACATATCGTTTGCAAATTTCACACAAAGCTTATTTATATGTCTGCCTGTGTTCTTAAATATGATTTGTACAGAAATTCATCAGATAAGTATCGAAAATCGAAATAATCTGATCCTAAAAATAGTCTTACTTTCTTATAGATAAAAAATACGGTGAATATTTACCACAATCTCTAACAACAGATCAAAGGCCAGCAATCACCAAGATCTTTCTGATCCTCTTACTTTTAATCTTGAATGTGTGGTGCAATGGGGGAAAGAGTGTCTGGTTAATTGTAATGCATCGGAAACTAAGCTCCTCTCCGTTCATCAAAATCTCTCATGCCCAAATTTTAATGAGTGGTTATCGTCTTGAACAAGCTCCATGCCCTGACAAGCTTCTTGGACTGATCTTCACGCCTGATGTGAAATAGAACATATACATCAAATCTGTTGCCAAAATTGCTGGAAAATCTGTTGGATTTCTCTACCGCTGCCGATGCTATCTTCTATCTGTACAAAGTGAAACGATAAATTTGTCGCCCCTAAATAAAACAACACTACCGTGTATTGTAATACTTTTATTGAAAAAATCAATTCAGGTAACTTAATTATCTAGTAGAGCTGACATCTATTCTAGGTAGCCGCTTTCAGTCTCAACCACCACCAGATAAGGTCCGAACTGGGGGCGTGCCTTTTCCAAAAGCGCCGGCAGAATATGGACGAATACTCGGCGGATGTCGGCGATCAGGTTGGCTTTAGTGTTGTTTGAAAGCATATTGGTTACGTTCTCATCGTATGACCAAACAAAGTAGTCTAGCGTGTTCAAGGGCGGAGGTAGGGGCAGTGAGAGAAGAGTACAAAATCGTATCATTCCTTCTGAAGTCAAGCATGGATCTCTTTGGACTTGTGGACTGCCAGAGGCCACCTGATTGCCCCAAGGCGTTATTACACCCTGGTGCAATCAAGTGACCGCTGGCTGTCTCACAAGTCCAGATACACTTTGCTGTTTGCAGATGCACAAGTCCAAATACACACTTTGCTGTTGACTTTCAAGCGGACTTCGAAGATTGTGGTGGCATGATGTGGCCCTCACTTAAAACCACACCAAAGACCATAACCGTGACTGGAAACTTTGTTTTCATCACACTGGGCACGTCCCTCTTATTCGTATTACATCTTTAGGGTGCTGCCAATGGTCCCGTTGGCATAAGTTGAATCGGAAGAAAGCATAAGTTGTAAAGCGGTGCATCTCCGACCTCGCTCCTTGAATATTTTGTCACTCTCAAGAAAAAGGCTCTTATCGCTGTTGGGATTTGTACAAAACAGGCCCACTAGTAGACGGCCGGCAACAAAAAAGAAAACCAGTTTTTATTAAACGGAAATTGCATCATGTCGGTTTTTCTAGGGCAAAAATTTAATCGTTTCATTCTGTGTAAGAGGCAGATGCTTCATAAAATAGAGTAGCGTGATCACATCTGTGCAAGCCTTGCTCGGCGCGCACCATCCAGCCTTCATAGAGTTTAAGACCAGCTTCGAAACCTAGTCGGGGATGCTTTTTTCTCTTCCCTGCAATCCTTTTTCCACGGAAGAGACGTTGCGATCCTGTTTCTGTTTTATCTTTGAGTGGACTCAAGCCTATAGTCGGCATATGCCCAACTTTCACAAAAGAGCACTCGACTAGCTACAATCACTATATACGATCCTCCCATTCTCTGTCTGTGCTTAAATCTAAACGCAGATGTACAAAGCTACTTTCCTATAACTACCCGCCTGGGGGCATTGTTCCGCTGGCCTGCTTCCCAGTTTAATACCGCATGGAAACCTTCAATTTCAATGTAAACAAATTCTTCTTGAGATGCTCTCAGTAATATTCAAATTCTGCTACATAAACACCATTAACAATTACTACATTTACATCTCACATTCATTAACCCTTTATCCTCGAGTGGCTTTAGGCCCTTGATAAGTGATAACTCCCGAGTAAAAATATAGTCTGTTTTACGTTTCCGATGTCATAAATATATGTTCTAAAAGACAATCACTCTCAGCGATTTTGAATGTTTTGGATGTTATGAAAGTGCGATGCCTCCGGTCAGTCTCAAGAGACAATTGCAACATTTTAAAAGTAGCTGCGTGTGTAATTGTGAGGGAAGAGTTCCACAATACTCAACCAGGCTTCCCCTGAATCGAGACTACTTGGGTCCATTCGCAAGGAGAGACGTAAGACTGACTGGAAACAATGCCTAGATGAGCGGAGAACACATACTACATCTGTTATTTCAAAATGGTTACCCATTTTAGTAATGACCAGGTTCAACGTTGCTTAATTCCGATGATCCGACGGGAACCAGTGTGTCAACGTGATTATTATGCAGTTTTAGTGATAATGTAAAAAAGTTTCATTCCAATTTGGTTTTTAAGAGGACTTTGCATTTTTGTGTTTATTTTTAATTAATTAATATTAAAAATACACCATTTATACGCTAATATATATATAATATACTCTATGTGCTAAATTCAAGTTAAAAACACTAAGTAAAAATATATTTAAAAAACTACGTATATTTAAAAAACGAATTGATATTAAATTAAATCTTTGTGAATACTGCATTAAATGGTTTCAACAACAATTTAATACAATGAGAAGGATTATAAATCCAGGCAAGACTTCATTTTTCACAATTGTTTTTACTTTGTGTTAATGTTGAACAAAATTTTATAATTTAATCGAGCTTCAGTCTATATTGGTTGGTTGGTTGGTTGTTTTGTTTTACGGCATATCAACCTTTTCAGGTTATTTAATGCCGAATCTGGTGATTTTGAAGAACGATTTTTTTTTAATATAGTATATTTTTTTTAAGTCGTAATCTATTTAACCCATAGTTGGGACCCTAACAGGTGCTACGACTCCGGGTCAGAGTGGACCTGGGAGCAATGGCAATTAAAGGGTAGCTCCACACTCCCTAAGGCCTACAAACTGGGGCCCTCACCATCGGATATAGTTTTAGGTCATATCCAGGACCTTCAGTCTATATTAATGTTTTTTTCTTATTTTATAACTTTATATAAATAAAGTAGTTGTTTTAGAACAAAAACATAAATTTAATATTTGCTACATTTATAACTGTTCCTTCTTTCTCACTATCGCTCCTGAACATCATTCAATATAACTATACTCATTACTTTTATACAATTTCTTTACATAGTCCAAATATTTTTTTCTCATTTCATCCACTTTTAATATTGGTACTTTGAATATCATCACCATAGCATTGAGCCCCTAAGGGGCATAGGCAATTCTACAACTTTTTGTAGATGCTTTTGCAGCAAGCTCTTTTTACGGGGTGATGTTGCTGTCCCACACCCAATCTTCCTAGAAGGTACATACAGCGCCTAGCCTTCCCAAATTGTCACCCTGGTACTGGTTAGGCTCAACGTTGCTTCGGTGATCTGACAAGAACCAGTGTGTCAATGTGAGTGTGCCGTACATTACTTTGTATATGCATGTATATTATATCTCCTATTGATTTTGTTTCGACAAAATTAAGTTTATATGTATGCGTGTTGATGCTCGTGCCTTTAACTCTTTTACAGGCTGACCCTTCCCACCCCACAAAAAAACGGGCCCCAACTCTAATTAGGCTCCGTTTCTTAGTGTTTTGTCCGAATGAAATGAAACTTTGGCCATAACTAGTTTATTATATTCAAAACATCACATCAAAGCACTTGGGTATTTGGCCTTTTTCCTCCGTTCTACAGCATATGTTCTAGGTGGCCTCCATTTAGCTTTTTTTCGGGGGGGAGGTTACCCTGTAATGATGAAATTTTATCACATTAATACGACTTAACTGAAATTAAACAGAACACAATTAAAAATTATCCTAAAGTTTAACTTTAATTTTTAATTTTTCGTTTTAATTGAAATCAATATATATTTCTACTATATCAAAGCGCTTTAACGATAACTTCTAAATTGCCAACTCAGTCGTTACAAAAGCTACAACAAGCGTGACGACGAGTTAAAACAGAACTCATAAAACAATTGCATTGAAAATTATGATTAATGAATCAATAATACAAAGTTTTCAGTGAGAAAAAAATGTTTTTTTTCATCTCTATGAATACAAGTAAGTTAAAGAAAACCTTTGCGTTATAAAAAGCGTGTCTCGCTAATACTTCTTATGGTTAAAAGGCCAAAAGGAAAAGAAAAACAACCCACACAAATTCAGCAAGTAGATGATAATATATTTTATTTTATTGGCTAAAGCAAGTATTCGCACAATTAAAATACGTCGGATTCGAATCCGATTTAATTAAACATTTCTCTGATCGATTGGACTGCACGTCGAGGAAGAAGGAAAAAACACGATTTCGCTCAGCACGACACAAATAAAGTGTTAACGAGAAAATATATTTTCTTCGCACAGAAATCGAAAAGAATAACCAATATTAAATAAATACTATAAACTCTCTTTCACAGATAAATAACTTATTCTTTTTAAGGAAAAAAGAAAAAAATGTGTGGGATCAACAAGGAATTGAACCAATTACCTACACTTTACGAAAATTGAAAAAAGTTAAACTTAATCTACTATTTTCCGTATAAACGCAAACGCTGAATTATTTTCTCATGAAAATTGCCACACGAGGAAATAAATAAATGAAAGAAATATTCGTTAAATAACCAAGTATGAATTTTGTAAAGGGTTTTTTTCTATTATCATGGGAGAATTAAATCAACGAATTGTGTTGTTTCTGAAAAAAACTTATTTTGTCATATTTAGTAATTCTAAATCTTCCAAAAACAAAATGAACGATTTTGAAAACAAAGATGTTGGAAATAGTGAAATTCTAACAAAGTCAACAATTAAAACACTTGAAAGAAGGTTCCGAGAAGAACAATTGGCAATACAGAAAAAAAAACGACGAGAAGCAACTGACAACAAAAAAAGCAGATGGATGAGAAGCAGTAAAATTTAATGAAATACTTCGACAACAACAAAGAGAAAAAAGAAATGAACAAACTATTATTGCAATTGAAAAAATTACTCTCGGCCTAGTTTTTTGTTTTCAAAGATCTTACTTGATAACAAAAAGTGACGCAGAGGGAATATGGTGAAGAAAAACGTGATTACACGTGAATGGATAGTCTGGTGAAAGGATACTTATCCAATGACGGTAAAATCCAAAAATATAAATCCAAGAAAGTTAATTGAATTTCTATTCGCACAAGTAAAATCCAAGGAAATCACGTACTTGGAAGATGGTCCAAAACAATCCAAAAGGCCGAAATCCATGGAATAATTCACAAATTAGGAAAAAGGGAAAAATACCAATAATATTAATAAAAGAAAAATAAGATATGCATTTGACACGGCTGCCGAGACATAGTGTAATTAAGAAAGATCAGGGAAGAAGAAGAGAAAAAAATTAAATGGTGATAGAATTAGATATAAAATAGAAAAGCAAATGTCAAAATGACCCAGACAAAATGATGTTAAAAGGCGCGAAAAATGTAGGACAAAAAATAAGTCAACTGAAATGTACAGGTTATTACTTAAGAAAATTTCAGCAAGACACTAAATGGAAAAAATAAATAAATAAATAAATAAAAAATAATAAATAAAAAATAAATAAAAAATAAAATATAAAATAAAAAATATAATATTTTTAGGGGGAGAGGATGGCCGATATCTGCAAATTCTGGATAAAGCAAGTAAATATGTAAGTAAATGCATATAGTAATATATAAGTAAATATATATACAGGATATGAATGTGTAGGTAGATTGATATATTAGATAAATAGGACTATTTAAAGACTAAAAAGGAAATTGCAGAGAAAAAACCGGCCAGGCAAAAAAGAAATAAAGAATTAAAATAAGTTATGAAATATTAAGAAAGTATGTAGAAAAAACGATACTGTTAAAGAAAAATTATATATCTATCTGAAAGGTTAAAGTAATAACAATGTAATTTCGAAATTACCAGAATTAAATTTGGACTTATGTTTACAAGAAAAGATCAGTTCGTATTTAGAATTTATTATATTGTTACTTTGAGGGAAAGTAATTATAGTTATAGCTTCGGTTGTGCAGAGGCGACATGACTTAGAGCCTGGAGTATACGACTAAACTTTTTTTATGATAGTCCATTTGATTGAAAAGGGGTATTATTAGAATTAAGTTTTTTAATTAAAGTGCTTAGAGAAGTTCCTTGGTTATTATGAGAATTACGAATGTTAAAAGAAGAAATGTGGTTTGATATTCTTTTTTTTAATTAATGTTGAAGTAGCGCCGATATATGTATGTACTTTATTAAAAGTTCGAGGTCTGATATTAATATTAATTTGCTGATTTGTATGAGTTAAATAGTTTGAATTTTGTTCATAGTGTTCAACAAATGGTGGGACAATGATTGTACGAGGAATATTTTGGTGGGATAATGACCGTTGTTAGTGTTATAATGGGTGTTAGGAGAAATATTATTATTATTATTATTATTATTATTATTATTATTATTATTATTATTATTATTGCTAGTTGAATGATTGTAGATGGAGGGGTTGCTCGAGTGGTATATTGGATTAGTAACTATATCAGATGGAGGATGGGAAGAAGGATAACTTGAAGACGAAATATTAGTGTCTGTTATGGGAGAATTGCGTGGGAGCTCAGTAACTGTTCATGAATATATAACATCTTTATGGATGCAATCATTATTGAGTGGGCAATAATGTTTGTTATTACAATTGCAGTTAGTTTTGGGTTTAATTGGGAAAGGGATTTTTGGGGCTGATTTAATTTTTTATTAGATGTTAATATTCTTTCTGTTAAATTAGACATTGTTGAATAAGAAATCCTGATTGAATTTTTTTATTGAAAATAGAACTATATCTGTGTGGGTATTTGAAAGAGTTTTGTATAATGTTGAAGAATCCCTTAGGTATATTAGTTTTGATATTTACGCTAAGTGGAGGATTAAACGAAATAATTTTCTTTTTCCTGATGCGACTGGGTGGGTTAGAGGTATTACGATTAATATTTTGGTTTGGATTATATATGTAGACTGGTTCATTGTTATTGATATTGCTATGTGGACTGGTTTCTTACGAGTCATATTGTGTGTGATTACAGATTTAAGGCGGCCTGCAGGAAGAGCATAATAATTGTATTTAATCTTTTCCTTGTGTTCTGAGTTCCTTAAGGCATTATTGAAGAAAGTAGCATTTTGATTAAAAGTTTTTTATCAACAGAAAGAGGAGAAATTCTTCTAGAGACGGATGGTACTATAGATTTTATAATTGAGTTGGGGTGGTTAGAAGATTTATAAGAAGACGATTTATAGACGATTTATAGAAGGACGTATAAAAGCGTAAAGTTGGGTTTATGATAGGGGTTATGAGTGTCGGTGTTAAGATTAAGTGTAACATCTAGAAAATTTGAAATTGTTTTGTTTGGTTCGATAATTATAGAAAGGCCAAAGTTTTAAAGAATTTATGTAATTTTTTAATTGTTTTGTTGTACTCTCTTGGCCTGGCTGTTGTAGTAAAAAGGGCATAATCTCTATAAAGACACCCTTGGATATGTTTAAAGTGGTATTTAATTTATTTCAGTAAGAAGAGTCCCACTACATCGGTAACTTCTGCAGAGTCAGAAACACCCATCAAGATCTCAAAATTATCAGGGGTATCCTTTCTAGTCCAAGGTTTACTGTTAACTTGTATAAGGGACTTTCTCGCCAGGAGAATTAATTTAATTTCTAAATTAGTTCAGTCAGAATTTCTTTTAGCAAAGATTAGAGCCTTATTTAAAAGGATCGGATAAATTGATTGATAATAATTTTGGATGTCAAAGGTTATGAATTTAAGGAGTTATTTATTTTTAAGGGAGAGAAACCAATTAATTACGGAATCTGAATTTAGCCAAAGAAGGAAACTTACTTTTTCTTTAATAGAAGGGACGATTCTATCTAAGATATTTCTGTTTACAGCAATTAAGTCAGAGTTAGATGGGCGGATCAATCTGAATGAAGGGTTGTCATAGACATTATTTTTATTATAGTTGAGGGAGAATCTAGGAGTACCCGGAGAAATTATTTCAGTGAAGTTATGAATATTCATAGAAGTCAGTAAAAGTTAAGATTCAGAATTGATGGAATCTAAAGTCTTAGGAGGGACAATTTTATAACATTTATTAAGTTCTTTATACAAAAGTCTTTTATATGTAGGATAGTCAAGTTTATAATAATTTTTTGTCTCATCAGTAGGGACGAATATGTTTATTCTTTTGAACTTTTTCGGCAAAATTATTTCTTTTTTGAGTCACCGGATTATAATGGTGTTTTTGTTTTTTAAATTTAATTTTTTTTTTTGACAAAATTTAACATGGGATTCTCAAACTCTTCAAGGTAAGGGTTGTATTTGGGGTGGGCAGTGGTTTTTAATCGGTAAAATTTTGCAGCAATTCTTTCGATTTTCTTTTGTTTTCTATGAGAGTTGATAGGGAGTTCATTTGTTCAGATTTCTGGGTGAGGTTGGTCTTCAGAGGAAATAGGCGCTTTAAGTTTATTTTTAATGCTTAAGTTATAGTGATAAGCCTTCTATCTTATTTTTTTAGGAAAGTTTCCAAGCGAGAACAAATTTGTGGATATATTCTTGTTGGGTAAGAATAGGGATATTTTTGGCAGACAGAGGAATGGGTTCCTTTACAAACATATCTGGAGAGAATAGAAAGCTCAACCAAACTGGAGCTTATAATAAAATAAAAATTACAATTAAATTTACCAAAAATGATCCAAGATTGTAAATATGAATATTAAAGAATTAATATTTATAAAGTAATCTAAACCAGGTGTAAAAGCTCAATAAAACCAAATAGGAGATAGAGCTTATAATAAGAGCAAACAGTTACTAAAACACGGTAAAAACACTTTGAAAAAGAGTTTTATTTTATATATATATATATATATATATATAATATTATATAATTATTTACTAAGGTAATTAAAACTTCTCTTCTAAATTTCAGATTCTGCATACGCATTATTTAGTTTTAATTGATAAGTATATTTATAATGCTGAGTTAAGGGAAAATAAATTCATTATTGATATAATGATTAAATGATTGAGTTTGATCAATGAAACAACTGCCGTCAAGATATCTGTGTGTCACCGTAATTAAAGTAATAAATGGTAATATGGTTACCATCTTGAAAGTAAGAATATAGATTTTTGTCATTTATTTGTTATGTGTACTGTAATTTTATCGAGCTTTATAAGTGAAAGTATTGTTACGAATAAAAGGTGAAATGAAAAGAACACACACACACATATATATATACATACACGCACATACACACACATATATATGCATATATATATATACACACACACATATATATACACACACATATATAGACACACATACATATATACACACATATATATACACACACATATATATAAACAATTTATGAACACACTTTTGCCAACGTAAAATATTGCGTTTTGGTAGTGATGACGTCGATGAATATATCGCTTAGATTTTGAAGCATTCCTCATCCTGTTGTCGAGTTGCTTCAAAAAATGCTAGTCGGTACGTGAGATGTCTACAGATTATGGCGGATAAGGCAGAGTTTTGTAGTCTAATTCGTTTACTTATGAAGAGTACGTTTAGCAATTTTTGTGGAAGAGAATTATGCCTTTTCTGTTGACTAATGCTGAGTATTGTTGTCGAAGTTTCTGATGCATTTCATCCATTTGTTGACAGTATATATCCATCGCAATAGTCTCGCCTGCATCTAAAAAAACTGCAATAGATGAGACTAATAATAGAGCACCAAACAGTTAGCATGACTTCCTTTTGGTGCAACTCTGTCTTCAGGAAATGCCGTGAAGCATCGTCGGTCTCTAACCACTGAGTTGCGCGTCGCCAGTTGTCGTAAAAAACTCACTTTTCATCGCAAGTCACAATCCGGTCGATAAACGGGTTGTTCTTGTTGTGTAAAAGAAGGGAAGATGGCACTTTATAACGGCATTTCTTTTTTTTTTCGGTTGTTATTCAATTTGTGAGACACCCATTTATCAAGTTTTTTTGTCTTTCCAATCTGTCTCAAGTGG
Source organism: Euprymna scolopes (assembly GCF_053919585.1). Taxonomy (NCBI): domain Eukaryota; kingdom Metazoa; phylum Mollusca; class Cephalopoda; order Sepiida; family Sepiolidae; genus Euprymna; species Euprymna scolopes. The sequence continues at coordinate 11,583,473 of NC_136490.1, forward strand.
TTGGAAATCGTCGTATACGTTATATCTAATTCAGAAGCAACTTCTGGAACAATTGTGCGTGGATTAGCTTCGACTAAAGCTCTTAATTGATCGTTATCAACATTCGATGGCCGACTAATGGTGCCTGGGTCGAACGTTTCGTTCTATCCCGAGCTGTTTCAGTTTAGCTTGAACTGAAATAAAAAAAAGTGTGAATTTGCTTTTTTTCTATCTTACATTCAACATTCTGAAAAGACAATTGCTTTAAAACGATTGTAATTTGAACGATTAGATGGAGCTAAAGGCGCTTTTTTAAATGATATAGAAAGTAAGGGTATCACAAGGAAACTTATTTGAAAATATATCATTTTAAATCAAGTAAATATAACGTGGTTAGTTTTGTGCTTTTATATAAGTCGGCTGTGGGTTTTTTTTTTCTTGTATAGTTCATATATTGCATAGTCGCATTGGCACACCGGGTCTCGTTAGATCATCGAAATTAAGCAACCTCGAGCCTAGGCAGTACCAGATAAACGCCCATTTGGGAATACCAGGCTCCGTATATAGGAGGATGTCTATATTTTTTCAGCTCTTCTGAATTGTCACCTGGCATGCAGCTGCCCCGATCCTGTCCTGCTGTTGGATCTGGCTTATTAAGACAAAAGATTGCGGCTTGCTTTCCGTAAACTAGTTTTATTTTTGCAAACCCGCAGTGTGTTTCATCCATTATCCCTATAATGATCAGATGACCATCGTTGTTACCATGGACGAGCACTTTTTTCTTTATAGCTGATACGTTTCTTAATGTAGTTTTAGTGCGGTGGATCTAAAAATTATACTTTACATATTTATTATTATGGTAAACTCTTGCTTATTTAAATATAAAAACGTATTAATTGATTTTTTTTATTTCGATATTGTTACCGAGTTTTGCTATTACTATACCAGCGTTTATGTAAATTCCATAAATAAACTTTGAATATTTATACGAGAGGTGTTCAAGCAGTAAAGCCTCCTATATTTGTATTCCGCCCAAATGGATCAGAGTACATTTTACATTGCACTGTTATGATGACTGAATGTATGCGTTCCTGATCTGAAACTTTAATCTACCAGTTGCGTATGTTGACAATTTAGGACTCTAAGAAAGGAATCCCTTTAGAAGTAGGGATGCACCAATTAATTCTTAGCAAAGGTGCATTGAGAATGCTGCTGACTATGCAGCTAAGGAACTGTTGAAGCACATAAGGTCGCTCGTTTTAATTGTACCACTTACGTATTCGTATTTCCTCAAGCTTTTGAGTTAAATAAAATAATCGGTAATCTCCAAAAATACCGTTAGGGCTTACAACATGGCCGCCAGAAGAGTCACGTGATCCGGTTAATCCAAAACATGAATCGCCGTATTACGAAACCGGAAAACGTAAATTTAAAGCAAACTTTGACAAACAAGCATAATAATTAAGTACAAAAACAGTTTTTCAATATCATAATAATAAATAATTTATTTAGAACGGTCATTTAATTTTTTGTTGAGAAACAATCACAGTTTGTTTGTTTTTTAAAACAGTGTTTATAAAAAATATTTTATTCAGAGTTTTTCATAAAAATGGTATTTAAAACAAGGTGTTCATTTTTTTTAAGATGTAATGTTATAAAAATATGATGTAAAAAAAAACAGTTTATATTTAAACGAACGTGCGTAGACATTTTGTAAACATTGTTTTTAAAAAATAAAAAATAATACTTCTGTTATGTTTTAAACGACTGTAATAGTTTATTTTGGAAGTATATTTCATAAAGAAAATTGACAACCCACTTTAAAAACAGAAATCACGAGTTTTATATATTTTATTCGCAGTTTTTTGTTGGGGGTGTCAAAAATTCCTCCTAAAATTCTGATACACCTAGTCGACCACTTGTTTGTTCTGAATAAAATACTTTTTATAAACACTAACTAAAAACAACCTAAGATTGTTTCTCAAAGTTTGCCTATTTTTATAACAACATTATATCAACAAAAAATTAAATACAAACAAATTGTGATTGTTTGTCAAAGTTTGCCTTCAAGGCTGCGTTTTCCATTTGCACGATTCATGTTTTGGATCAACCGGATCACGTGACTCTTCTGGCGGCCATGTTGTAAGCCCTAACGGTATTTTTGGAGATTACCAAATAATCTTTATTTCTGAGATGACTGCATTATAACAAAGCGCGCTCCATACGCAGATGCACAGCCATTTTCATTGCTGACAAAAGTGCATTGAGAATGATGGTTACTATGATGTAGAAAAATAAATTCTGGGGCATAAAATGTCGCTTGCTTTAATAGTATTATTCTAGTCTTTCAATTTTGAGTTAAAAACAGATTTGATTTTTAGGACGAAATTCGTCGTAAGAAGATCTCTACGATTTTAGCCGCAGAAAAACGGTCCAGTTGTTACATCTCTTCTTTTTTGTTTTCTTTTTTTTGTTTTGTTTCGTTTGTTTAGATTCAGTAACTGTGAAAGGCACATAATTTATTTGGTTCTAATTGATATAATAATCTTTTTGTTATTTTCACTGGTATAAACCGAAGCGTTTCGAATTATTACGGTGAACGATTAAATGAAAATAATTTAAATTAAGAACTAAACCGCAATAAAATAAACAAGTATCAGGTTTCGTTTAATCTGTCGTGAACTGGGTGTTCAACATTACATAGAAGACCAACGACGTCAATATGGACTCCATTATTCTGAGTCAAATAAATCCATAACACATGAACTAAGATTTGATAATCTTCACATGCGTTTGCTTCAGGGCTTTTGTGGTAACACTGTATTGCCTTTATATATATTGTAAATTTTTATGCACATAAGAAATTAAAATCATTGAAAAACAATTTAATTTTTTAAAAGATTTAATTTCTTTGAATTAAAAAATGGGTATGTTTTACAATTGAAAGAGATTCGAAAAAGTGGTAAAAATCCAAATATACAACAAAGAAATGTTATCAAAGGCAAGTTAATGTTCAACTTATCTGTAAAAAGTTATTTGTGGTTTTACTCACTTTGGAACGTTTATTTGGTTTGAAAAACATACACTCAAGTGTTAGGTGGGAACAAGAAAAATAGCTGCGAATTGACACCTAAATAGTTAAAGTTTAGATAATGATATAAAAAAAGACATCATACTAACTACTATTTGAAATTCAAGCAATATATGTTATTGTTACATATATTAGCTGGGTTTCTAACAGTGTTTTGGTTTATTTTTATTCTAAAGTTATTATCAAACTTTAAACATTTAAGTGTCAATTCATGGCCATTTTTCTTGTTCTCACCTACCGCTCGGCACTATATTAACGCTATATTAAACGTTCTACAATAAGTAAAATCTTTCAAATCTTTTCCAGAGAGGTAAAAAAGTAAATTATCTTGCCTTTGAAAACATTAATATTTTGTATATTTTAAGTTTTTAACATTTTTCCAATCTCTGTGTATTGTAAAACATACCCACCGAGTAAATAAAAGCTAAAATATATACATGTTATTGGCTTCAGAAATAAACATTGAAAGATAATATAATATGTAAATTATGCGGAATAATTAAGTTTTTTTAGAATTAAACCAAAACAAAATAGAAATTATATAAAGCTACCAAAGGTAGTGCGATCGCTAAAGACAGCAGAAGTTTTTTGTAGCTGTGATTTCATTGAAATTCTAAACAGTAATTGTGAATATTTAAACCTCTGATAGTTAAATTCGGTGAATTTCTGTATTTTTCTCGGTAAATAGTGAAAGATCTTTGATTGTACACGATTTACTGTGGTCTATTGCGACCTCAGTAATCCACGAAAAGCTAAGGTATGAATTCAATGCCATAAAAAAAAATTAATGCCAATTGTAGATTAAACAAAATGCATCGGTTTTTCAGATTTTAAGAAGTTTTACTATTTTTTCTTCACCCTAAACAAGCTTATCGCCACTTTGACGTAAACCAAATATGCAGGGAAACTATGTAGAAAGTTGAGCAGCAAGATGCCTGGTAACATTATACTTGAACTCCCGCATTTCAATCCAGTCAGGGAAGCAGTGACACCGAAGGAAAATCTGAAGTCTCGTAATTCGACGGGGAAAAACTATTTGAGTAGAAGGCTTTTCGGCATCTAGGGATTTCTACAGAGATTTTGCTGATTATCAGGTTTGTCAAAGGTATTTACAATGATGCAAGTGATTATAGTTCGTAAGATCATAGTTTATTAAAATACTTGGAAAGTAGGCACAGGGATGCAAAATTGCAATGATGGGACAGAGGTTTAAGCCTAGTTGATAGTTTGTTAATTAATGTCATATCATATTTCGTCTGTATGATCTTCTACTTATGAGGGGGTGTGAATAAAAATATTTTTTATTCGTAGTTATTTTGTAAATTTTATGAATATAAATTAAGTATTTATTTAGCCAAAGAACTGTTAGTGTTTTATCATATACGCAACTAAAAAAATGTTTCATCAGCCGGATTCCCATCAATTATACAATTGATGAAGAAACGATAAATAAATAGATGATATTTTCTATGAATTTTTCCCAAAGTTCCAAGATCTTTTTTTTATATTGCATCTAGAAAATTAACACATTATTAGTGAAGATACTATCTACATTGTAAAGATAAAAACACTATTTTACTTATATTCTTATATTAATGGCAATATATGTTGTTAGCAATGATAAGAATTTTAGCGCTATATTTAGTGTGACATAAAGTCAGTTTAGTTTTAGAAAATTAAAATAAAAGCAGCTTAGGACATCTCAACTGACGCCAGTCACTCATGGCAAAATCACACAGGCGCGATTAAAGCATTGTATAATCTCTCGTCATTATATAATCAAACTCATTTGGACGATAGTTAATGATATTAATATTCCCTGATATAATATCAGCATGGGTTTTCGCGAAATTCCTGGTCGAATTAAATACATATCATGTTGGTATTGCGAATAAAATTATCGGTTTTTTGTGATATTGTTGTTAATTATAATATCATTCACTACAATTTTTAGCAATACCATTTCATTAGTATGAAAATATCAATTTTCTTTTTGGTCCCCCGAAAAAAGGAGGTTGGACCTGTAAATTCACCCTTGTCCGTTCGTCTGCCCGCACTTTTCTCAATAATTAGGCCTTGGAATTTTTTTAAATTTTGCGCAAACATTAAACACGATATGTGTAAAAAATTAACAGGGCGGTTTTTCTGAGAAATCTCCGGTTTCCCCCCTAGTGATGCCCTTCAGGTTAAAATGGCTAAAATTGACACTCTTGTGCTTATTTAAAAAAAATGATGCCTTGAATTTTTATAAAACTTTCTGAAAAGTTGTAACTAACTGATTCCTATATAATTTTGTTTGTCTCTACTTCGCGAGAATTCTTGGTTGTGCCTCAGGGGCTCTTTTATGGCTAATAAAAATATTACATTTTAGGGACTATTAGTCCAAATTTTTCTGTGTATGTCTATTTAGCAGTTTTGCATGGTGCTGAACTCAAATTTAAATATGTTAAGGCCTTGGAGACTTTTGGGGCTCAATTGGGGGTCAGATGATGAACTTAGTCATTTATTTTCATGGTGCAAGACTCAAATTTACATATGTTAAGGCCTCAAACTGCACCCTTTGTTTTCCACCAGGATTTGACGTCTCCTTTTGGATTTTGGGGGCTAAATGGAGGGAGACAAATGCTGTTTTTATGCCTCCTTCACTGTGCACCCACGGGGAACCATGCATACTTCACTTATTATTTGAGACAGAACGACAGACAAATAGATAGATAGATATGAAGGGGTATAGGAAATGGAATTTATTTAATTTAACTAATAAATTGTAAAGCAGAAAAAGGTTTATGCGAAAAGTGTTTTATTTAATATCATCGCTGTTACAATAGACATTTTCATTTTTATATTTAATTATCTATTTAATTTAATCTTTTTTATATATTATCAATTTACATACTTGTTGGTTTATTATTTGATTTCGTGTTTTTTTTTTGTTTGATTTCAGCGAATTAAATTTAAACTAAATTAAAACTTAAGTTAAACAAAAAATTAACTCAAATAATAAATCAACAAGTGCAAGCCCGTGAGTTCTAAAATACCTCGCCCCGAGGTGTATCCTTCTCAGAGTAGCAGACCGTTCCATTTCAGAGTCAGTCGCTGGATGAACATGACGTTTTTTCGGTGCTAATCCTTCATCTGTCAGGGATTCAGGTGTTCGCCAATCCGAAGTGTCTGATGGCGCCCCAACGGAGACAGTATCATTAAACGACGTATCAGGAGCAATTTCAGTGCCATGATCTTCCGAAGGAGCTTCAATGTCAGGGGGAGTTGGTCTGTACTCAGGAGCTGTTCCTGGTACGGTTTAGGCAGATGCTAGGTCTCTGAGAGACACATCTGACTCTCTACCATCTGCATGTCGTACTAGAGCGTACTGGGGGTTCGCCTCTGTGAATTCTACCTCGTCCACCAAGGGATCGTTCTTGGTGTAACGTGCATGTCGTCTTAGAAACAGAGTACCGGGTTGAGAGAGCCAAGCCGAACTCCGTCGCTGAAAAGGTAAAAACCTTTCGTGTGGGGTGGAATTCGTGGCGGTACACAACAGGGATCGAATGGCGTATAATGCGACAGGAAAGAGATTTTCACAATTTTCAATCGAACATCCGTTATTTGATGCAACCACTTTAACGGTCTTTCAAATAATGCCGCTATATCTTTCATATTGGCCATTACCCTTCTGGTTGTATGGAGTTGTCCGGCATAGAAATTGTCGAAGCTGCTCTGTCCAAATGTATGTAAGTAGGAACTCCAAAGACGGCGAATAGTGAGCAGGTGTTGTATAATTGCAGTGGCCGATATGTCTGAGTAAGGGAAGGAAAAAGAAAACCGTGAATATTCGTCGACAACAGTTAATATATATATATATAGGTTCCTTGCTTTGCTTGGTAGCGGTCCTTTAAACTCAAGATTAAGTTTTTCAAACAGTTATGAGGCTTTATTTCAGCACACGTTCGGCAGAAACTTCTTATTCTTTTTACCTCCTCTACTGAGAAAGGCAAATTTCTACACCTCACAGCATGAACCATTCGAGTAATGCCCAGGTGACGGAGAGTGTTATGTAGCGTTCAGAATTCGTCCTCGTTTGATGCCGCACAGCATACTATTGACAGTGTATAAGCTGTTTAGTTCTCCTTGCTGGGTCGGTAGCTGACGTCAAAGGAGAAACAATATAGTTCAATTTTCCACCTCGCTATTTCCTCATTTTTATTTTGCTTGTCGTTTTTGAGTTGAACATAAAAGCAACTAATTTTGGTCAATAATAAGTTTAAAGTGGCGTCCGATCAGGTAGTGCCGCCATTTTTTTAATATCTCGAATATGGGGTAAGCTTCCTTTTTAATTGCGGGGAATCGTCGTTAATCCTGTGAGAAGGTTCATGAAAAAAAGGCTACAATGAAAATCAGCTTGCATTAAAGAAACAGCAATAGCACAGTCTGACGCATTCGTTTCAACAACCCGAGGAATATTTTAGTCTATTGTTGTAATTGCTGATTTTGCAATATTCTTTTTCAGTCCCTCAGATGCCCCAATAGTTTGACAGGCAATGGAAACGTCTCTACTTGTGTTAATGGACGTATCTTTTCTGAGAACGATACGATCCATTGGGAGTAATGCACAAACATGCCCATAGCACGTCGAAAGGAAGACCGATTGTGAAGGAACAGACATCTGAAGTAAATGTTTCATTCGATCTGCGTCCGGTGTTATAAAACCTTTGTTTATGGTATTCCCCAGTAGGTTTATTTTGTCCAGTCCAAACGAGCATTTGTCGTTGTTTAGGGTAAGGTTGTGCTTGTCGATGGCGGACATGGACCGTCTGAGATTTTAGTCGTGTTCCGTTTTATTATGGCCACATACTGTGACATTGTCTATATACGCAAGTGCACTTTCCAGCTTCTCATCCGTTATTATTTGACGACTATTCTTTGCAAGCTGACTACCCCATTCGTAACACCAAAAGGAATCCTGCGAAAATGATATAGTCGACTGTTAGCCTCGAAAGCTGTATATAGCTTGTCTCTAGATCTAATGGCGAGCTGATGGTACGCGTTTTTCAAGCCCAGGGTGCTAAACATACGATATTTGCTTTTTGCCTATCATTTCATTTATCCCGAGTAGTGGGAAAGCGTCTGAAAGAGTATATCTATTTCAGGTTTGGAAGTAATCTATAACCATTTTCTTTTTATGGGTTTCACAAGTGGTTATAACTATATGAACCCTCCAGGGTGATTTGCTAGGCTTAATTATATCCTGCTCGAGTAGTCCATTTTTTTCAAAGTCAATGAATTATTTTATTATTATAAGAAAACTTCTGCTTTTCACTACTATGGGTTTGCAGTTTTCAATTAGGTTTTCGAAATGTTACGGCTACTGGATTTTTGCTGTCGCCAATCCACAAATTTTCAATGCGGGCATTGAACCGGCACACGAAATTTAAATCTATGAGTGTTGCTGCAAAAAATCGTGTCCCAGTATTATATCGCAACAAAGGTTTTTCATTACGGATAATTTAGTGGTTTTATAGGAGACGTCATTAAATAGAAAGTCCACCAATGAAAACAACTTACGTTAGCAGACAATGACGCGTTTTACATTGTCACCCTCCTGGGGGAGGAGACAAAATACAATTTGTTAGTTTTTACCAAGCTTTCTTTGATAAACTTTTCTGAGCTCCCGGTATCGAGCAGAGCATTGTAGATCTCCCGTTAATTTTCACTATTATAATGGTTTTTGAAAGGAAATCATGGGAAGCGGCTAAGGTTGCAGATGTATTTTGACGTGTGGCTTTGTATAGTGTTTTTGAAGATTTGAATACTTTGAAAAATGACCAAGTTTTCCACATTTATGACAACAAGTATCTCTGGTAGGGCACTAAACTCGTAGGTGTTTAGTTAAGCCGCAGAAGTAGCAGGTGTCCCTTTTAAAAGCGGCAACGACTGATTGTTCTTGAAGTTTCCTCGGATATGAGGGGTCAATAGGAACAGGTTGGTTTAGCGCAGCGCCCACTGTGTCTGGCTGTAAATAAGAACTAGACTTCTGTATAGCATATACTAAGGTATAGACTTGCTTGTAAGCTGTTCTAAGTGAAGGGACTTATTCTCAAGAAGACGTTGTTTTAACTGAGCATTACGTAAGCCGTTCATGAAGGCTCTTGGGCCTCTAATACCGTCATTGGCAGAAGTTGCAATCTTTGCCCAGTGTCCGAAGACTGCTACGGAAATGGTCCAATCTTTTGCCTGATTCTTTTCAGCGAGTCGCAAGTAGGTGTCTAGAAAATATCTCATTTTTGGGGTTTATGTATGTAGCGTTCAGTATATCGATAACGTCTTCGTAGATAACGCTATCCCAGATAATTTCGTTGAATGTGTGAGACAGGTTGGTTAAGTTGATTAGGAGCGCAAGCTTATTGATGGGACTGTAGAACCTTGATTAAAGTTTAAATCTTTCCCGCCAATGTTTCCAGCATTCGTCGGTTGAATCACTTTCTGGGTCTGTGGTTAATCTCTCCGGTCGCATAAATTGTTCCATTGTTAATTAAATAAATTGTAACGAAAACAGGACAAAAGATCCTGTCTGGTAATCTTTTATTCAATCAAGAATCTTACTACTCGTCTACTCAACAAGCAGAAATGTAAGGCTTGGATTTATCAAAGGGGAGATACTCCATATTCACAACAATTACGATTTTACGCTTTTAACTTCTGCGAAAATTACAGTTAAATCGTTTATGCAATCATATAATACGTTCAACGTTTGTGTATGTGCTTAAATGTCTTACCTGTAATTTACATATATCTATATGCTCTTTTAAAATTCTGCATTAAAAATATTTCATTTGCTAATCCGGTTGAGAAGCAACTATTATAATGTCTCTTCTTGTAGATTATCGGCTTCTATTGACTTGGTTTGTCTTATTTTTAGCAAGAAGGAACTGAAAATAACATCCTTGTACCATAGTAGACAAATTGAAGAGAGGGTTGATATCAAACTAAATGTTGGTATCAGAATAAGAAAATAGTTTTTCATCTTCACAATTGTAGAAATACTAGTTCGAGTTTAATCTTGCTTAAAGTCAAATCAACATTTTACCACTATAGATAGTCTATGCATGTACCCTGTTATTTTTATATTTTGTCTAAAACTTTCATTCTGTTTCACTTCTCCTAATCCAGGAGGTTACAATTCTATATTCAATATATATGTTAATGCGGCATAATGACGTCCACACACCAGTAATATCACCAAAGTTGAACAACGTTGATTGTGGCTTGTATCAGACGGGTAACTATTTTAGAATATCAGATCCTGCATGGCACAGGACGACGGAACCTACATAGGGCGGGGGAACGACCGTGAAAATGCGATTAGCACAAATCCACTTTTCGAAGAACGGAAGTTATGTTCTCAAGGTTGTAACAAAGATTTTTGAGGCGATTGTGTTGCTGTTTATAACGTTATATTGGCGATCTACACGTACTTACTCCCATTATATTCAAATAGTATTTATTGTTGAGATCTTTCACAAGGAAGTCATCATTTATCAAGGTCAGATGGCCACGCGAGAATAAAGGTTTGTGAGTGTCAGGTGATTGATTATACAACACCGTAATGATTGCTACTGGTGGAAAATGTAGAATTTCATTATGTATGAAGACGGCTCAACAAGGATTTTTATATGTTGGACTTTAAAACGACTATGTTGTAGTCGGCTGGAGAGCAGTTCCGTGACATTGTGTTCAACATAGAGTTAGTGCCAGGTGATAAACTTCGTTCATGGAATGTTCGTTTTCCTTTAAACTTAAATAAGACAAACTAAATAATATTCTGTGACTGATCAAAAATTATTCTGTTAAAAATAAAACAAAATAATATTTTCACCTTAAACAAGACCGATCTTCCATCTTCCAACAGAACAACCTCACAGACATGCAATAACATTAATGCAAGTGCTTTCTGTTTTCATTTGAATATAATTGAAGATTTTTTCCTATTTTTTAGACTCGAACTTCGGTAAACTTAATCCAAATTCATTCAGATTTATCCTTTTCTGGACACGTCCGTGTGTTTCACCATACGGGCCAATTACACGAAGCTTTAGCGATACGTATTTATGGCACGGCGTTAACAGAATGAAACCAACAATGAAAAGGCATCCGGTGTGTCGTAAAATTCCTCAATATGGATCTGTTGATTGTCCGTTTTCATTTTTTGTCAATTGTTCTTTAAGACATTCCTATGTTGGAGAGGTGTCAGCCATGGGCCACGGGGAGTCACGTCTCGCCTCGATAAAAACGTTGCCTCCTTTCTCTATTCGAAACTTTTAGAACTAGAAGGTCGAACGTGCCATTCGACCAAAAGTAACAACAGATCTAAACCATTTCTGTTTGTTGTTGCATGGAATTCTGCGATGAGAATCCTTCTGACTAGTGCCACTGATAAGGTTTGTCACCAGGGAGCGAAAGTTATATTCGTAACATTCAGCACCTAACACGGATAGGCAGATTAGGGCAGGGGGGAAAAATAAACATATGGCCTCTACTCTTGTTAGAACCCCCCCCCCACGCACACACACACCAACGGAAAGTTTTCTTGTCTGAAAACTTTTTAGTCATGATTCTTCCTCTGCTGTATCTTATGTCAGACTTCTGATCGTGGTTTCCCAAACTCATCTCAATGGCTGACCAGAACGCAAAGAGGTTGAAAGAGAACCGTGAGACAATATTAGATTTAAAATTGTGGGAGGGGAGATACATTTAACAAAAGAAATCTATCTTTCCTTCATTAAATAAAAACAAGTAAAAATTCTATCCAATATTTTTATTTTGTTTATTTTACAACCACTTAATTGGTTCTCCTACTTGTTTTATTACTGTGTATTCTATTTATATTTTATTATTGTGCATTTTATTTATATTTTATTATTGTGTATTTTATTTATATTTTATTATTGTGTATTTTATTTATATATTTACTATAGTGTATTCTATTTATATTTTATTATTGTGTATTCTATTTATATTTTATTATTGTGTATTCTATTTATATATTTACTATAGTGTATTCTATTTTTTATATTACTATTGTGTATTCTATTTATATTTTATTATTGTGTATTCTATTTATATTTTACTATTGTGTATTCTATTTATATATTTACCATTGTGTATTCTATTTATATTTTATTATTGTGTATTCTATTTATATTTCATTATTGTGTATTCTATTTATATTTTATTATTGTGTATTTTATTTATATTTTATTATTGTGTATTCTATTTATATTTTATTATTGTGTATTTTATTTATATTTTATTATTGTGTATTTTATTTATATTTTATTATTGTGTATTTTATTTATATTTTATTTATTTATATATTAACTATAGTATATTCTATTTATATATTTACGATTGTGTATTCTATTTATATATTTACTATTGTGTATTCTATTTATATTTTATTATTGTGTATTCTATTTATATTTTATTATTGTGTATTTTATTTATATATTTACTATTGTGTATTCTATTTATATTTTATTATTGTGTATTTTATTTATATTTTATTATTGTTTATTTTATTTATATATTTACTATAGTGTATTCTATTTATATTTTACTATTGTGTATTCTATTTATATTTTATTATTGTGTATTCTATTTATATTTTAATATTGTGTATTCTATTTATATTTTATTATTGTGTATTATATTTATATTTAATTATTGTGCATTCTATTTATATTTTATTATTGTGTATTTTATTTATATTTTATTATTGTGTATTCTATTTATATATTTACTATAGTGTATTCTATTTAAATTTTACTATTTTGTATTCTATTTATATTTTATTATTGTGTATTTTATTTATATTTTATTATTGTGTATTCTATTTATATATTTTACTATTGTGTATTCTATTTATATTTTACTATTTTGTATTCTATTTATATTTTACTATTTTGTATTCTATTTATATTTTATTATTGTGTATTTTATTTATATTTTATTATTGTGTATTCTATTTATATATTTTACTATTGTGTATTCTATTTATATTTTACTATTTTGTATTCTATTTATATTTTACTATTTTGTATTCTATTTATATTTTATTATTGTGTATTTTATTTATATTTTATTATTGTGTATTCTATTTATATATTTACTATAGTGCATTCTATTTATATTTTACTATTTTGTATTCTATTTATATTTTATTATTGTGTATTTTATTTATATTTTATTATTGTGTATTCTATTTATATATTTTACTATTGTGTATTCTATTTATATTTTACTATTTTGTATTCTATTTATATTTTACTATTTTGTATTTTATTTATATTTTATTATTGTGTATTTTATTTATATTTTATTATTGTGTATTCTATTTATATATTTTACTATTGTGTATTCTATTTATATTTTACTATTTTGTATTCTATTTATATTTAATTATTGTGTATTCTATTTATATTTCATTATTGTGCATTCTATTTATATTTTATTATTATGTATTCTATTTATATTTTATTATTGTGTATTCTATTTATATTTTATTATTGTGTATTCTATTTATATTTTATTATTGTGTATTTTATTTATATATTTACTATAGTGTATTCTATTTATATTTTAATATTGTGTATTCTTTTTATATTTTATTATTGTGTATTCTATTTATATTTTATTATTGTGTATTCTATTTATATTATATTATTGTGTATTTTTTTTTATATTTTATTATGTTGTATTCTATTTGTATTTTATTCTCATGTATTTTATGTATATTTTATTATTGTGTATTCTATTTATGTTTTATTATTGTGTATTTTATTTATATTTTATTATTTTGTATTCTATTTATATTTTATTATTGTGTATTCTATTTATATTTTATTATTGTTTATTTTATTTATATATTTAGTATAGTGTATTCTATTTATATTTTACTATTGTGTATTTTATTAATATTTTATTATTGTGTATTTTATTTATATTTTACTATTGTGTATTCTATTTATATATTTACGATTGTGTATTCTATTTATATATTTACTATTGTGTATTCTATTTATATTTTATTATTGTGTATTCTATTTATATTTTATTATTGTGTATTTTATTTATATATTTACTATTGTGTATTCTATTTATATATTTACTATAGTGTATTCTATTTATATTTTACTATTGTGTATTCTATTTATATTTTATTATTGTGTATTTTATTTATATTTTATTATTGTGTATTTTATTTATATACTTACTATAGTGTATTCTATTTATATTTTACTATTGTGTATTCTATTTATATTTTATTATTGTGTATTCAATTTATATTTTATTATTGTGTATTCTATTTATATTTTATTATTGTGTATTTTATTTATATTTTATTATTGTGTATTCTATTTATATTTAATTATTGCGAATTCTATTTATATTTTTTTATTGTGTATTTTATTTATATTTATTATTTTGTATTTTTTTATATTTTATTATTGTGTATTTTATTATATATTTACTATTGTGTATTCTATTTATATATTTACTATTGTGTATTCAATTTATATATTATTATTGTGTATGCTATTTATGTTTCATTATTGTGTATTCTATTTATATTTCATTATTGTGTATTCTATTTATATTTTATTATTGTGCATTCTATTTATATTTCATTATTTAGTATTCTATTTATATTTTATTATTATGTATTCTATGTATATTTTATTATTGTGTATTTTATTTATATTTTATGTTTTTGTATTCTATTTATATTTTATTATTGTGTATTCTATTTATATTTTATTATTGTGTATTTTATGTATATTTTATTATTGTGTATTCTATTTATATTTCATTATTGTGTATTTTATTTATATTTTATTATTTTGTATTCTATTAATATTTTATTATTGTATATTCTATTTATATTTTATTATTGTGTATTTTATTTATATATTTACTATAGTGTATTCTATTTATATTTTACTATTGTGTATTTTATTTATATTTTATAATTGTGTATTCTATTTATATTTTACTATTGTGTATTCTATTAATATATTTACTATTGTGTATTCTATTTATATTTTATTATTGTGTATTCTATTTATATTTTAATATTGTGTATTCTATTTATATTTTATTATTGTGTATTTTATTTATATTTTATTATTGTGTATTCTATTCATATTTTTTATTGTGCATTCTATTTATATTTTTTATTGTGTATTTTATTTATATTTTATTATTTTGTATTTTTTTATATTTTATTATTGTGTATTTTATTATATATTTACTATTGTGTATTCTATTTATATATTTACTATTGTGTATTCTATTTATATTTTATTATTGTGTATTCTATTTATATTTCATTATTGTGTATTCTATTTATATTTTTTTATTGTGTATTCTATTTATATTTAATTATTGTGTATTTTAATTATATTTATTATTGTGTATTTTATTTATATTTTACTATTGTGTATTCTGTTTATATTTTACTATTGTGTATTCTATTTATATATTTACGATTGTGTATTCTATTAATATTTTACTATTGTGTATTCTATTTATATTTTATTATTGTGTATTCTATTTATATTTTATTATTGTGTATTCCATGTATATTTTATTATTGTATATTTTATTTATATATTTACTATTTTGTATTCTATTTATATATTTACTATAGTGTATTCTATTTATATTTTACTATTGTGTATTCTATTTATATTTTATCATTGTGTATTCTATTTATATTTTATTATTGTGTATTTTATTTATATTTTATTATTGTGTATTTCATTTATATATTTACTATAGTGTATTCTATTTATATTTTACTATTGTGTATTCTATTTATATTTTATTATTGTGTATTCTATTTATATTTTAATATTGTGTATTCTATTTATATTTTATTATTGTGTATTTTATTTATATTTTATTATTGTGTATTCTATTCATATTTTATTATTGTGCATTCTATTTATATTTTTTATTGTGTATTTTATTTATATTTTATTATTTTGTATTTTTATATATTTTATTATTGTGTATTTTATTATATATTTACTATTGTGTATTCTATTTATATATTTACTATTGTGTATTCTATTTATATTTTATTATTGTGTATTCTATTTATATTTCATTATTGTGTATTCTATTTATATTTTTTTATTGTGTATTCTATTTATATTTTATTATTGTGTATTTTAATTATATTTTATTATTGTGTATTTTATTTATATTTTACTATTGTGTATTCTGTTTATATTTTACTATTGTGTATTCTATTTATATATTTACGATTGTGTATTCTATTAATATTTTACTATTGTGTATTCTATTTATATTTTATTATTGTGTATTCTATTTATATTTTATTATTGTGTATTCCATGTATATTTTATTATTGTGTATTTTATTTATATTTTACTATTGTGTATTCTATTTATATTTTACTATTGTGTATTCTATTTATATATTTACGATTGTGTATTCTATTCATATGTTACTATTGTGTATTCTATTTATATTTTATTATTGTGTATTCTATTTATATTTTATTATTGTGTATTCTATTTTTATTTTATTATTGTGTATTCTATTTATATTTTATTATTGTGCATTTTATTTATATTTTATTATTGTGTATTCTATTTATATTTTATTATTGTGTATTCTATGTATATATTATTATTGTGTAGGCTGTCGATATTTTATTTTTTGTATTCTATTTTTATTTTATTATTGTTTATTCTATTTATATTTTATTATTGTGTATTCTATTTATATTTTGTTATTGTGTATTCTATTTATATTTTCTTATTGAGTATTATATTTATATTTTATTTTTGTGTATTCTATTTATATTTTATTATTGTGTATTCTATTTATATTTTATTATTTTGTATTCTATTTATATTTTTTTATTTTGTATTCTATTTATATTTTCTTATTGTGTATTTTATTTATATATGTACTATTGTGTATTCTATTTATATATTTACTATAGTGTATTCTATTTATATTTTATTATTGTGTATTTTATTTATATTTTATTTTTTTATTCTATTTATATTTTATTATTGTGTATTCTATTTATATTTTATTATTGTGTATTCTATTTATATATTTACTATTGTGTATTCTATTTATATTTTATTATTGTGTATTCTAGTTATATTTTATTATTGTGTATTTTATTTATATTTTATTATTATGTATTCTATTTATATTTTATTATTGTGTATTTTATTTATATTTTACTATTGTATATTCTATTTATATTTTATTATTGTGTATTTTATTTATATATTATTATTGTGTATTGTCTTTATATTTTATTATTGCGCATTTTATTTATATTTTATTTATTTGTATTCTATTTATATTTTATTATTTTGTATTCTATTTATATTTTTTTATTGTGTATTTTATTTATATATTTACTATAGTGTATTCTATTTATATTTTATTATGTTGTGTTTTATTTATATTTTATTATTTTGTATTCTATTTATATTTTATTATTTTGTATTCTATTTATATTTTATTATTTTGTATTCTATTTCTATTTTTTTATTGTGTATTATATTTATATTTTATTATTGTGTATTCTATTTATATTTTATTATCGTGTATTTTATTTATATTTTATTATTGTGTATTCTATTTATATTTTATTATTGTGCTTTTTATAAATATTTTATTATTTTGTATTCTATTTATATTTTATTATTGTGTATTTTATTTATATATTTACTATAGTGTATTCTATTTATATTTTACTACAGTGTATTCTATTGATATTTTATTATTGTGTATTCTATTTATATTTGATTATTGTGTATTTTATTTATATTTTATGTTTTTGTATTCTATTTATATTTTATTATTGTGTATTCTATTTATATTTTATTATTGTGTATTCTATTTATATTTTTTTATTGTGTATTCTATTTATATTTACTTATTGTGCATTTTATTTATATTTATTATTTTGTATTCTATTTATATTTTATTATTGTGTATTCTATTTATATTTTATGTTTTTGTATTCTATTTGTATATTTACTATTGTGTATTCTATTTATATTTTATTATTGTGTATTTTATTTATACTTTATTATTGTGTATTCTATTTATATTTTATTATTGTGCATTTTATTTATATTTTATTATTGTGTATTCTATTTATATTTTATGATTGTGCATTTTATTTAAATTTATTATTTTTTATTCTATTTATATTTTATTATTGTGTATTTTATTTATATTTTATTATTGTGTATTCTATTTATATTTTATTATTGTGTATTTTATTTATATATTTACTATAGTGTATTCTATTTATATTTTTATATTGTGTATTCTATTTATATTTTATTATTGTGTATTCTATTTATATTTTATTATTGTGAATTTTATTTATATTTTATTATTGAGTATTATATTTATATTTTATTGTTGTGTATTCTATTTATATTTTATTATTGTGTATTCTATTTACATTTTATTATTGTGTATTCTATTTATATTTTATTATTGTGTATTCTATTTATATTTTATTATTTTGTATTCTATTTATATTTTATTATTGTGTATTTTATTTATATTTTATTACTGTGTATTCTATTTATATTTTATTATTGTGTATTTTATTTATATTTTATTATTGTGTATTCTATTTATATTTTATTATTGTGTATTTATATATACTTTATTTTTGTGCATGCTATTTATATTTTATTATTGTGTATTCTATTTATATTTTATTATTGTGTATTCTATTTATATTTTATTATTGTGTATTTTTTTATATTTTATTATTGTGTATTCTATTTATATTATATTATTGTGTAATCTACTTATATTTTTTTTGTCTATTCTATTTATATTTTATTATTGTGTATTCTATTTATATTTTATTATTGTGTATTCTATTTATATTTTATTATTGTGTATTCTATTTATATTTTATTATTGAGTATTCTATTCATATTTTATTTTTGTGTATTCTGTTTATATTTTATTATTGTGCATTTTCTTTATATTTTATAATTTTGTATTCTATTTATATTTTATTATTTTGTATTCTATTTATAATTTATTATTGTGTATTCTATTTATACTTTACTGTTTTGTATTCTATTTATATTATATTTTTGTGTATTCTATTTATATTTTATTATTGTGTATTTTATTTATATTTTATTATTGAGTATTCTATTTATATTTTATTATTGTGTATTTTATGTATATTTTATTATTGTGTATTCTATCAATATTTTATTATTTTGTATTCTATTTATATTTTATTTTTGTGTATTCTATTTGTATTTTATTATTGAGTATTCTATTTTATTATTGTGTATTCTATTTATATTTTATTATTGTGTATTTTATTTATATTTTATTATTTTGTATTCTTTTTATATTTTATTATTTTGTATTCTGTTTTATTTTATTATTGTGTATTCTATTTATATTTGATTATTGTGTATTTTATCTATATATTTACTATTGCATATTCTATTTATACTTTATTATTGTGTATTCTATTTATATGTTATTATTTTGTATTCTATTTAATTTTATTATTGTGTATTCTATTAATATTTTATTATTGTGTATTCTATTCATATTTTATTATTTTGTATTCTATTTATATTTTATTATGTTGTAGTCTATTTATATTTTATTATTTTTTATTCTATTTATATTTTATTATTGAGTATGCTATTTATATTATATAATTTTGTATTCTATTTATATTTTATTATTTGGTATTCTATTTAGATTTTATTATTGGGTATTCTATTTATATTTTATTATTGTGTATTCTATTTATATTTTATTATTTCGTAATCTATTTATAATTTATTATATCGTATTCTATTTATATTTTATTATTTTTTATTCTATTTATCGATTATTATTGTGTATTCTATTTATATTTTATTATTTGGTATTCTATTCATACTTTATTATTGGGTATTCTATTTATATTTTTTTATTTTGTATTCTATTTATATATTATTATTGTGTATTCTATTTATATTTTATTATTTAGTATTCTATTTATACTTTATTATTGTGTATTCTATTTATAATTTATTATTGTCTATTCTATATATTTTTTTTTATTGTGTATTTTATTTACATATTTACTATTGGGTATTCTATTTATATTTTATTATTGTGTATTTTATTTATATTTTATTATTGTGTATTCTATTTATATTTTAATATTGAGTATTCTATTTATATTTTATTATTGTGTATTTTATTTATATTTTTTTATTGTGTATTTTATTTACATTTTATTATTGTGTATTCTACTTATATTTTATTATTGTGTATTCTTTTTATATTTTATTATTGTGGATTCTATTTATATTGTATTATTGTGTATTCTATTAATATTTTATTATTGTTTATTCTATTTGTATTTTACTATTGTGTATTCTATTTATATTTTATTAGTGTGTATTCTATTTATATTTTATTGTTGTGTATTCTATTTATATTTTATTATTGTGTATTCTATTTATATTTTATTATTTTGTATTTTATAAATATTTTATTATTGTGTATTCTATTTATATGTTATTATTGTGTATTTTATATATATTATTATTGTGTATTCTATTTATATTTAACCATTGTGTATTTTATTTTTATTTTATTATTGTGTATTCTATTTATATTTCATTATTGTGTATTTTATATATATATTTACTTTTGTGTACTCTATTTTTATTTTATTATTGTGTATTTTATGTATATTTTATTATTTTGTATTCTATTTTATTTTATTATTGTGTATGTTATTTATATATTATTATTGTGTATTCTATTTATATCTTATTATTTTTATTCTATTTATATTTTATTATTGTGTATTTTATTTTTATTTTATTATTGTGTATTCAATTTATATTTTATTATAGTGTATTTCATTTATATTTTACTATTGTGTATTCTATTTATATTTTAATATTGTGTATTTTGATTTATATATTTACTATTGTGTATTCTATTTATATTTTAATGTTGTGTATTCTATTTATATTTTATTATTTTGTATTCTATATATATTTTATTATTGTGTATTTTATTTATATTTTATTATTGTGTATTCTATTTATATTTTATTATTGTGTATTTCATTTATATTTTACTATTGTGTATTCTATTTATATTTTAATATTGTGTATTTTGATTTATATATTTACTATTGTGTATTCTATTTATATTTTAATGTTGTGTATTCTATTTATATTTTATTATTGTGTATTCTATTTATATTTTATTTTTGTGTATTTTATTTATATTTTATTATTGTGTATTCTATTTATATTTTATTATTGTGTAGTTTATTTATATTTTATTATTGAGTATTCTATTTATATTTTATTATTTTGTATTCTTTTTATATTCTATTATTGTAAATTGTTTTTAAATTTTATGATTTTGTATTCAATTTATATTTTATTATTTTGTATTCTATTTATATTTTATTATTGTGTTTTTTATTTATGTTTTATTATTGTGTATTTTATTTATATTTTTTATTGTGTATAATATTTATATTTTATTATGGTGTATTTTATTTATATATTAATGTTGTGTATTCTATTTATATGTTTTTTTTTCGTATTCTATTTATATTTTATTATTGCTTTTTTTATTTATATATTATTATTGTGTAATCTACTTATATTTTACCATTGTGTATTTTATTTGTATTTTATTATTGTGTATTCTATTTGTATTTTATTATTGTGTATTTTGTTTATATTTTATTAATGTGTATTCTATGTATATTTTATTATTGTGTATTGTATTTATATATTTACTATTGTTTATTCTATTTATATTGTATTAGTGTGTATTTTTTATATTTTATTATTGTGTATTCTATTAATATTTTTTTTTAATTCTATTTATATTTTATTATTGTGTCTTCTATTTATATTTTATTATTTGATATTCTAATTATATTTTATTATTGTGTATTCTATTTATATTTGATTATTGTGTATTCTATTTATATTTTATTATTTTGTATTCTATTTCTATTTTATTATTTTGTATTCTATTTATATTTTATTATTGTGTATTCTATTTATATATTATTATGTTGTATTCTATTTATATTTTATTATTTTGTATTCTACTTATATTTTATTATTGTGTATTTTATTTATATTTTATTATTGTGTATTTTATTTATATTTGAGTGTTTTGTATTCTATTTATATTTTATTATTGTGTATTTTATTTATATGTCATTATTCTGTATTCTATTTATATTTTTTATTGTGTATTCTATTTATATTTATTATTTTGTATTCTATTTATATTTTATTATTGTGTATTCTATTTATATTTTATTATTGTGTATTGTATTTATATATTTACTATTGTGTATTCTATTTATATTTTATTAAAGTGTATTTTATTTTTATGTTATTATTGTGTATTCTATTTATATTTTATTATTGTGTATTCTATTTATATTTTATTATTGTGTATTCTATTTATATTTATTATTGTGTATTCTATTTATATTTTATTATTATGTATTTTATTCATATATTTACTATTGTGTATTTTATTTATATTTTATTATTGTGTAAAATATAATATTTCATTATTTTGTATTCTATTTATATTTTATTATGTTGTATTCTATTTATATTTATTTATCCTGTATTTTATTTATATTTTATTATTGTGTATTCTATTTATATTTTATTTTTTTTATTTATATTTTATTATTGTGTATTGTATTTATATATTTACTATTGTGTATTCTATTTATATTTTATTATAGTGTATTATTGTGTATTTTTTTTATATATTTACTATTGTGTATTTTATTTATATTTTATTATTGTGTAAAATATAATATTTCATTATTTTGTATTCT
The DNA here is from genome assembly GCF_053919585.1 of Euprymna scolopes. NCBI lineage: Eukaryota > Metazoa > Mollusca > Cephalopoda > Sepiida > Sepiolidae > Euprymna > Euprymna scolopes. The sequence continues at coordinate 11,606,503 of NC_136490.1, forward strand.
ATTTATATTTTATTATTTTGTATTCTATTTATATTTTATTATCGTGTATTTTATTTATATTTTATTATTGTGTATTCTATTTATATTTTATTATTGAGTATTCTATTTATATTTTATTTTTATGTATTCTATTTATATTTATTATTTTGTATTCTATTAATTTTTTATTTTTGTATATTTTATTTATATTTTATTATTGTGTATTTTATTTATATTTTATTATTGTGTATTTTATTTATATTTTATTATTGTGTATTTTATTTATATTTTATTTATTTGTATTTTATTTATATTTGATTATTGTGTATTTTATTTATATTTTATTATTGTGTATTCTATTCATATTTTATTATTGTGTATTTTATTTATATTTTATTATTGTGTATTTTATTTATATTTTATTAATGTGTATTTTAATCATATTTTATTATTGTGTATTCTATTTGTATTTTATTGTTGTGTATTTTATTTATATTTTATTATTGTGTATTTTATTTATATTTTATTTTTTTTATTTTATTTATATTTTATTATTGTGTATTTTATTTATGTTTTATTATTGTGTATTCTATTCATATTTTATTATTGTGTATTCTATTTATATTTTATTATTGTGTATTTTATTTATATTTTATTATTGTGTATTTTATTTATATTTTATTATTGAGTATTATATTTATATTTTATTATTGTGTATTTTATTTATATTTTTTATTGTGTATTTATTTATATTTTTTTATATTCTATTGTTTTATGTTCAGTTTATCTTCTTTTCTTTATATTTTATTAGTCTAAATTAATATTTTCGTGTTTCTATGTTGTGTTTCAATTTTTATACTTTATATACCCCGTTTTCATCTCATTATTATTATTGTTATTATTATTATTATTGTTATATGATTATTTTTAATGGTGTTATGATTATTACTATTATTATTGTTGTTGTTATTATTGTGGTTATTATTATTGTTATTATTATTGTCACTATTATTATTGTTATTTTTATTAGTAATGATATTATTATTGTTATCTTTATTATTATTGTTATCATTAATATTATTGTAATTGTATTTAATATTATTGTTATTATTTTATTATATTATTTTTATTATTATTATGATTATTATAATTGTTGTAGTTGCTTTTGTTGTTTTTATTGTTATTATTGTTTCTATTATTTTTGTTGTTATTACTATAGTTATTATTATACTGTTATTATTATTATTGGTTTATGACCATTATTGTTAGTTTTTATTATTGTTACTTTTATTAATACTATTGTTATTATTTTTTTATTATTATTGTTAATATTATTGTTGTTGTTATTTTTATCATTATTACTGTTTTGTTTTTTTTTTATTATTATTGTTAGTATTATTGCTTTTATTACTATTATTATTATTGTTGTTATTTTTGTTATTATTGTTTTATTATTATCGTTATTGTTATTATTTTTGTCATTTTATTATTGTTGTTTTTATTATTATTGTTATTTGTATGATTGTTGCTGATTATTGTATTGTTATTATTATTGTTATTATTGAGATTATTATTATTGTTGTTTTTGTGTTGCTATTGTAATTATTAAGACTGTTTTATTGATATTATTATTAATATTATCATTTTTATTATTATCATAATATTTTTATTTTTATCTTTATTATTATTATCATTGTTATTATTTTTATTATTGTTTTATTTTATCATTATTTTAATTTTAATTTCGTACTATTTTCATTTATTTTTAATTTTTATTTTTATTGTTATAATTATTATAATGATAATTCTTGTTATTATTGTTGTTATAATTTCTATGTTTGTTATTATTGTTGTTATAATTTGTATTATTGTTATTGTTAATATTATTATTGTTTTTGTTGTCGCTGTTGTTGTTGTTATTATTATTATTATTATTGCTTTTATTATTATTATTTACATTATCATTGTTATTATCATATTTTTTATTATTACTATTATATTTATTTCTTTATTTATTATTATTATTATTCAGAATAAAATTATCTAACAATTCACTGCTATGGAATAGAAAAGTAAGGCGCAAACAGGCCATTTGGCTCAATCCATCATTTAGCTCTTATGTAAAAACTAACATACCCAAAGACTTCTTTAGAATAGTGGAAAAATCCTTTAAATACTAGCATAAATATAGTACAATATTAAACAAAAACTCTATAAAAAATATCATACTCTACAATGCCTAATCTAACACAGACAACAATTTCGACAAATAAAATAAAAATTAAACAAGCTCAGAAGATTTCCCTTGATTTAATACCTAGAAACAAATGTAACTGCCAAAATAAAAATTAATGCTCTCTTGATAACGATTGGATGCACAAAGACGTGCCATACGCTTGCACAGTCACGCAATTGCAGAAACATTAAAACAACCAATCAAATGAAGAAAATAATGAATATATTCAAAGCATTCCGGACACAAGTACATATAGGTAAGGGTTCTAACAACAACAACAACAACAACAACAACAACAACCAGAATAGCAAATATAATAATATAATTCCCAATAAAAAACAGAAGAGGATTAACCAACATCCGCGTTATACATCTTCAGGTCCTCTCTCAACTCAACTCCCCAATATAGGATTCATCAATACTGGGATAGATAAACCACAAAACAATAATAAAACATTGAAAACATTCACTTATATAGGTACAACCTCAAACTTTAGAAAAGTAAGAATTTCAAACCACTTGCATTCATTCAAAAATGCAAGGTCTCAAAATAATGATAATAATAGCACATCTTTAACTGCATTTATCAATAGCCTGGAGGTCAAGAAAATTCCCTATTCAATTAAATGGAGTTTACTGGATAAAACTAGATCATACACCTCAAAGGACAAATTTTGTAATCTTTGTATTTATATTATTACCTTCCCTTAACACCTTAAAAATTTGAATGCAGCCAACTTAAAAAAAAAAACATAGATTTTCTGTAAACCGGTAAATAGGTAAAAACATAACACTAAAAACATAACACTAAATACATAACACTAAAAACATAACACTAAATACATAACACTAAAAACATAACACTAAAAACATAACACTAGAACCATAACACTAAATACATATCACTAAATTATAAGGCATGCTGATATTTTTCTATTTTTTTACCCACAAATAGAGTACGCGTTCCCCATTGGAAGGTATTTTCCCTATTAATATATATGAATATGAACACATACCACTTAATAATGCGTCATCTTTGTGGCACTATAGAACTCCTGCTTTAATAGGCGTAGTTCTGTAACCATATTCTCTTAGTTTTACTTAACAATTGAGTATTATTAGTTTTATTATTATAAGTATTATTATTACCATTATTATTATACCTTAATATTTTATATATAAAGTTTTTTCCAGTTAAGTATTATTATTATTAATATTATGATATATTTTCAGTAAAGTATTATCATTAGTATTATAATATTTATAGCACGTTTTATTAATGCACCTAGATTTAGTTTTGCAAATTACTTCCACTGATTATTATAGTTCTAAATTTTCAGTTTAATATTTTCATATAAAGCATATTATCAATGCATATGAAATTAGCAAGAATTGTACTGTATATATTAGATAAAATTATTTTGATTTGGTTTGATTTAAATTTATTTAAGCGGGAATTTCTTTTTGGCATGCGCGATTTTTTATTTGATTTCTTTTTCTTTCCTGCATATGTCTAGACTTACTTTCGCGTTCTGACCTATTTTCGCGGCCTGTCACTTTATCTTATAAAGGTTTTTTGACTTCGTCTTTGTAGTTCCTCTTCCCCACTCTATCTCTCTCTCTCTTTCTATTTTCTATCTCTCTCTATTCTTTAATATATTTCCTTCCCTTCACCTTTATTTTATGTTATTTTATTTTATTTTATCTTATCTTATCTTTTATTCGCTATTTTATTACGCGTAAAATGTTTTTCTTTTCTCTCTTTTACGTTATTTTATTTATTTATTTATTTTATCCTTTTCATTTTTCATGTTATTTTCATTTTTAATATAAATTTTTTATTTTATTTTTTTTTATTTTGCAATTTTTAATTTTTCTTTTTCTTTTTTCATTTTTATGATCAGTTCAGTTCCTTTTAATTTGCGTGGCCTGTCTACTGAAACGGTTTTATTTTTATTTTATTAACAAATTTGAAATTATTTTGGAGTGGAATTCATGTTCTATAATTATAAATAATATTAATTATATTAAAATATGTCTTTATTAATAAACAGATCCATAAGACCTATATAAAAAATATTTCTACCGGACCCATTACATAAACAAAAAAAAATGATCCAGGAAAATACCTACTTCGGACCATTACATTGTGATGTGAATTACTGAAAAATACAGTTTGGATCATTTTACCACACTGCTATCAAAGACATTCACTTCGGATTTTACCATGCAATTTAGATGTGAATTTTTATATCTTTTTCATTAACTTCCCTTATTCTATGACATTTAAATACTTAATCAACTTTTAATTGTGATTTTCCATGTCTCATTTACTTTAGCAAATAAGGTGTAAACCATTATAATTATTTGCTAATATTTTCTCCTCTGAAGAGATGGTAGACATCGAAATCCTATAGGATAAGGAGTTATAATATTTCAAATGTATTCTTTGTTTTATCTAGAATAATAAAAATCCTTTGATTTAAATTTAAACAGTTCACGTCATGAATTTGTAAATTTATTGATTAACTAAAATTTGATTTATTATTAATATTATTATTATTATTATTATTATTATTTTTATTATTTTATTATTGTTTTATTATAAACATTATTATTAATTTTATGATTATTTTTATTATTATTTATATTTAATTGTTATTTTTATTATTTTTATTATTGTTGTTGTTATTCTTACTATTATTATTATTATCATTTTTAATATTTGCACTATTATTATTATTATTATTATTATTATTATTATTATTATTATTATCATCATCATCATCATCAATATATTAATACGATAGCGTGTGTGTTATTTTCTGTGTCACGCTTTCATCCGGTTAGTTTAATTATTATTTACTTCCATTTCTTGTCATTAATAATTTTACGAAGACTTCTTTATAAGTTTTGGTTTCGGTTTCGATTATAACTGATGGCACTCTATAATCTATAATCTATTTTATTTTATCAAGAATTTCTCATAAGTTTTCGTTTCGGTTTCGATTATGGCTGAAGAAATTCGAGTATATATATATGTATATATATATATATATAGATATATATATATACTAGCGGGGGTACCCGGCGTTGCCCGAGTGTTTGTTTCCGGGACGGGGGGGTTTAAAAAAGGTTATGGTAGGTAAGTAGGAAGGATCAAACCCGGAGTCATGAGTAAAAGTAGAAAAATAAAGTGTGAAAAAAAACAAAAACATTTGCAACGTTAACAGTTCGGCCACCAAGAAAAGTCCATTCCAGTTGTTTAGGAAAAAAAAAAACGACTACGGTAGGTCGGCGCGAACGTGAAAATATAATGTGAATTGTCCAGCACGCTAACCACTACGCCACAGAGCACTGCAGCTTAGTTTAGTGATTTTAAATAACTTCACATGAAAGAACTACGAAGCCAAACCGGTGTTCTCTTCTCAACTGTTCCTTGTGAACGATCCCCAAACGGTGTTAAGTGGTGGCAGGGGGAGGAGGAATTTATTAGAGAGAAAATATTTTATCACTTCCATTGATCTTAACCGATTTTGGCCGTGACTGCTCACCAGAAAAAGTATAGAAATCTAAGATTATCGAGAAATTTGAGAAATAATAAGCCTATAACACACCTCAGATATTGTTCTGCCGTTTGTGCATATTATATTTGCATGAAATATCTTGATTTTTAATCCTATTAATGTCAAAATCAGACGGGAAAAAATGAGTTCATTTTATTTATATAGAAGAAGATAGATAGAATAGATAGAATAGAAGAAGAAAGAATAGAAGAAGAATAGAAGAGAGAATAGAGAAGAGAAGAAGAGAAGAGAAGATATATAATTCACCCAAGTCATATGGATATATTTTATTTATTTTTTGAAATCGCAGCTTTATAATATATAAAACTTGGTAGAGCATTAACTCTTTAAAAATATATATGAAATCTGCAAGAATTAAAATATAATATTTTAGTGTACTTTACGACCGGATTTTACCGGGAGTGTGTTCTAGCTAGATAAATACTTTTGTAGTTTTAACAAAAAAGCTACAATAATATCAGAGCGTCTCCATTTATACTGAATATCTACAGAATGTCAGCATCAATATATTACATAGGAATGAGTCCCCTGTGGAATTTCCACATATACCGCTAATTACTGAATGAATACTTGATACAATCAAATTATTCTTAGATAGTAGAAAAATCTAGGTTATACTTAATGGACGTACGTCAAAACAATGCGAGACGGGTGTGCCCCAGGGTTCCATCCTTGGATCTTTATTAGTCTTGGTGTTCATAAACAACCCCCCTGATAAAATGTGTGCATTTGCAGATCACACTACGCTTTATAACAGACTCGAAGAGAAACCGAATGAATACATATCTAAACAAAGGATTACTAAAACATTAGAGTAAGAACTCAAATCTGTAGTAGAATGATGGCCGTAAATTGATGGTAACATTCAATGCTACTAAGATTAAGCTTATTTCCTTTAACAATTACAAAATACTTTCCCAACAACTGATGATGTATTGCATTAAAGTACTTGGTTCAAACTCCTGGCTTAGCATTCGCAAACAACATGAATTGGAATAAATACATTGTCAATGCTGCTGCGGAAAAGGTGAACTCTTTCTACCATGCTAGAAGGTTACTCGCAGTATCGTGTACTTCTACAAAACCACTATTGGCCACGCATGAAATATTGTCACCATATCCGGACTGGTGCGTATGCCATTGGCCTCTTGCTCTTTCACAGGCTTCAAAAAGGAGCCTTTTTTTTTTCTTTTTCCTCGCCTAAAACTTCCAATATCTTTTTCTGTTCTCCTAGCAAACGTTTGTGTCAGACAAACGTTTACTAGGAGAAAAGAAAAAGATATTGGAAGTCAACATCATATTTATGTACGTTTAAATAAAACTATAGATTTGTGCATATTAACGTGTTTTTAGAAGTGACCTACACAAAGAATAAAACTAGTATATATCTTGGCAAGTATTGACTATTTCTACTGACTAAAAGCAATATAAATGCTCAAGTAATTCAAGTAATATAAACATCATCCGAATATATGTTTCGTTCTCTTAAATTAAAGAAAAATTTTCCCGATTTTAAGAACAAACATTTCAATGGAAAAACCTATTGTTCATGAAATATCTTTAAAATGTAAGCGAATTATCTCCTAATTATTTTTAAAAACATAGTTATCTCCCCTGACTTAGGCAAATAGCGGTGTTTGACTGAAAGCTTGTTTTTACCAAATATATATGTAAGCAGGTGTAATGTGTTATATTTCTTGTTAAATTTCTGTCTTTAGAGCAGAAAATAATCAGAACACATCTTAATTAAGTAAAGTTAATCATGTTTATTAAACGCATAAAAGATACATAAAAATGACACAAACGTCGTACTTGTTATGGCTCGAATGTGTCCAATTAATGTCCCCGTGAAGCATCCAGACAACATCGTTAATCTTAAGACGACGAAGAAGAGAATCGAGTAGCATCTCTATCCTAGACAAAAACAGTAAAATCTGCGATGATGCCGGTGCATAGCTGATAAGAGGAACACAAAATATTTGGATTGCAAGTGAGTCATTGTCGTTCTTGGGGAAGGTTGAAACGCTTCGATAAGAGATGAAGCGATGAAAAAATTGCTTCGGAAAATCTCCCCCACAAAAAAATAAAACAAGACCAATAAAAGATAATCTTCAAACGCGTCTCTTAACTTTAATCCTTTAGCAGCAAACCTGCTATTTCCTAGTAAAACGTGATAGGCCAACTTAAATGCTATTTAAAATTTAAGAATGACAGATGAATAAAAAATCCATTTAAATTAAACCCTGACAAATTGATGAAAATGTTAAAACCAAATAATGCCTTTTTTTTTTCTTCTGTTATTTAGGTTTTTGTTTGTTTTTTTTTGTCTTTTGGTTTTCTGTTTTTTTTTGTTTTTGTTTTTTCTTTTGTTGTTTTTTTTGTTTACTCACATTCACCTCTAACACTTCATATCGTCACTTGGACGTAAAGGGTTACTATTTAAGATAATGCATAGGAAAGATTAAGATATTGGTTTACGTTACATTTAAATTTTCACTCTCTTTTTCTCTCTCTCCCTCTCTCTATCTATATATATATGTGTGTGTGTGTGTGTGTGTGTGTGTGTGTGTGTGTGTGTGTGTGTGATTTTCATACCAGAAACATAACTTATATTCATTCCGTTGAGACCTGGACCGATTTTAGAAGAATATATTATCTGTTCAAGTTTAAATAAAAAAAAATTGGGGTTTCAGGAAACCTCTTGTGTTAAGGTTTAGGAGTATTTTGGCGCATTGTAGGATTGTGAAAATGGACTCAATGAAATTGCATTATAAAGACAACCATATGTGTACACATACATACATATATATATATATATATATATATATATATATATATATATATATATATATATATAAGTACATGACCAAGTGACCCACTCTTGTCTGGCAACCAAAATGTTTATCTCTGTTGTTGGTGAAATATTTCGCCAGCATCTCTCATCAGTGGCACTTATGTATCTGCAGATAAGCCTCAGCCTCTCAGAATGCGACCAATGTCTTTGCGTTTGTGTAATAAATTGTCGAAATCGTCCGAACAGAACCAGTTTTGTTCAGTTATTGTGTCGAGTAGAATGGGCGTGACAGTCTCGAATTAAAGAACGATGAGTCCGGGTCAGTAGGGAGGCGGCATGCTGGGTTAGGGTTAGGGTTAGCAAAATAAGAGGGAAGAGAATCAACGGATCACTTCGTTATCACTGTAACGCGATACTTTTCGTAATAAAATCTAACTCAACGAAGGAGGAAAGGATATTTGCAATATATATATATATATATATATATATATATATATATATATATATATATATATATATATATATACTAGCATTTAAGCCCGGCGTTGCCCGGGTGTTTGGAGGTGTATGTTGAGCAAAAAAAAAGCGGTCAATTTTTTAAACTTTGACACCTATTATGTCCCCTTAACCTTTATTGTATTAGGCTCAAATCAAGTTATTAAGTTAGATCCATGTCCAAGGAACCTATATCTAAAATGTCAAGTGTTTAGACCCGAAATTGTCGGAGTTGTTTTGTAGAGTTCTCAAAGGTCAAATCGTTTAACTTTGACCCCTTAACAGCCAAATTTCTCGTCGAAAACCGATCACATAGATTTCCCAAATCTCAGTACCCTGTATATCAAAGTTCGAGTCTGTAGACTAAAAATTGACAGAGTTATTACGTAGGGATATGTACACAGACACACAGACACGTTCGCTTTTATAGATAGATAGATAGATAGATAGATAGATAGATAGATAGATAGATAGATAGATTGATAGATAGATTAAACAAAAACATATATGTATACAAAAATATATATGGAAACAATTTTATGTTCACTGTAAGCATTTTACGCAAATATTATGCAAGTATGAATCATGTAGAATATCTGCATGAATATACTTACACGTAATAGTTAACTAAAGATGATTATTCCATAAGAAAACCGAAAAAAAAACTAATAGGAAATTAATTAAAATGAATGTTTAAAAGAATATACAAATTAGCTAGATCTTTTGCAGATGAATGCAATTCATCGACCCATGTATGAGAAAATTGTATTTTCTTTTTAGATAAATAGAAATGGGTGTTTTATATGAATATCAATACACACAAAAGAAAAAACGAATTTATAGGAGTATATATATATATATATATATATATATATATATATATATTATAGACCGTAGTAAAAAAGTAAAGCATCAGTAAAAGATATTTAAAGGTGCTGTTCCTGGATATATGATCAACTGAATAGGTGTAATTACCTAGAGTTATATTGATAGAAAGGGTGTAAGATTAATTATTGTGAAATTATTAATCAGGTTTTCATAGGGGAAACATAAGAAAATCAAATTAATATGTACGTTTCGGAAACGATATCCCTTTATTCGTTCAATATTTACAAATAAAACCATTGTGCAATAAAGTATACTATTTCTGGATATCGTCTCCTCGTCGACACAAATGGGATGGGAGTGTAAGATTGGGAAGGACACCAAAATTTAACTAACCAATTTAAGTAAATATACTTGGTGAATAAAGAAATTAATTAGAAAAGGAAAAAAAAATTAAATTAAAAATTAAGGGTAATTTAATTATCTTTTGTTTATATAATTAATATTAGATATATTTTTAATTATATTTATTGTAAATGAGTATAATGTAATTATACAATGTTTATGTGATGCAATTAAACTATGGATATTTAATTGGTTAAATGATAAAAGGAGGAAAAAATAATTACATTTTGGATTTTATACTCGAGTAGGATATTTTGTAAGGGAGAAATTAGATATAAGTATGAAAACTGGTATGGTACAATTTTTCGATATGAGATAAGATTTAAACAAATTACGGAATTATATTTACAAGAAAAGTTAATAAAATAAGTACTTCTTTGAAACAGTGGTTCCATATTGTTTTTGTTTTTTTTTCTTTTTTTAACCCGTAATGGGGCCTCCCAGTGCGCAAAGCTTTATCGATAAAGAAAATCTATGCAAAGAATGTGAGAAGGAAGGTTTATCACTTTGAAAACTAGTATACCGACAAATACCTCCCAGTTGATATACAATTAAATAACCAGGAAAATGTAACCTTCAACAAAGCTGAAGCACAGAGAAATGCGGCGAAATTCTACAAATTAAAACATACATGAACCCCCAAAAAACAAGAACACAAAAACGAAAACCATTAAAAACGCAAAAAAACGCAAACCATTAAATTCTCAAAATCTATAACAAAAAGTTCCAAAATAAACTAATAATTGCAGCGGTAAAACAAGCAGCTTTTATACTATGGACTAAATACAATTTAAAAAAAAACTCCTATATAAAGAACTTAAGAACAATTACAAAACTACAAATAAGTCAGCATTACATAAGATGAATAAGGAAGCTAATAATATCTTACTAAGCTTAAAATAAACAAATACACTGAAATCATATTCATCATCATGCAGTCTGTCAGCCTTGACGATGACTAGTCGGGGCCTCAGTGCTTTATCCTTCGGTACGGGACATTCCATCTTGGTTCCTAACTTGCTTGTGCAGTTTAGGTGTAGTATCTGTTACGCATCAGATAAACACCCTCTTAACCACCAATTCTCATTTCCAGTGGAGCGACGACTGGCAGCAGAGGAAGCCGCAGCTTCTGGCCGAAAGCAATCTCAGTGAGGTAAACAGTCGCCCTATCGTGTCCGCGACTACGCCTTTTCTTTCTGGATGAGGTTCCATAGCCTTTTAAAAAAAACTGCAAGGAATCAGTAGGATTTGAAGTCATTCCCATCTCTTAGCCTTTTGCTGTGATAAAGCCCACAAGGCAGTGGTGTTTGATTTTGGGGTTGGTTTCCCTAGTCTTTGCCCAATCAAGGGCACCCACAAGACAGTGGGGTAGGTGTTGGTAATGTGCCAGGGCGTGTCCACATATCGGTGGGCCATAACGCACTACCTATGGGGGTCCTCTACTATTCCGTTTCTATTGATGTTATTTCAGATCATTTGAAACACTAGCAGCAAGTAAGTTTAAGTCTCCTCTTCATCAAGAGGTTTTGGAGAAAAATATATATATACTCGACTACCCGTGACCCGTTGGGTCAGTATGTTGAATTGGCTATGGAATTAATGTATGAGCGTGATACTTCTAACGTAAAGAATATAGTTTTTGTGACATAACAGAAACATTTCTATGAAAGGATATTAAAATGAACCAAGACAATAGACTAATCGCGATCTCTCGTGTAATGAATGAATGCGAAAATGTAGGATTGACATGAAATTCTTAAAGATAAATTAAAATGACCGAAAAATGGGCTGAAATGACTTAAATAAATAAAAGTAAATAACTTAGAATGACTTTAATGGACTTAAGGATGAATTGAATGACCTCAAGAATGACTTGAATGCTTAAAAAATAACTGGAATCCTTCAAAAACAACTTGAATAATCTGGAGAATGACTTGAATGGCTTTAAGACTGACTGGTTGTAAAGTGGGTGATCATTTTACATTAAATTAATACAGAAAGTGATTCCCCACCTTATATCACAAATTTACAAACATAAGTAGAGCAAGGTAGTAAGAACAGATACTACACTTTGATCTTGGCCAAAAGGCCAAAAAAGGGTATTTATTTGCTCCCTCAACGAGCAAATTAGGCACAAGGCCGATTTTTAATGTGAGGAGTGAAAGGGAAATGGGGATGAACTCCCCGGGGAGTAGGGGAGCTGGATCGTGACAATTGGTATGAAGGGTTGCCGCTACATTGACCAAGGTCTTATATGTGTGGTTGCCCCCACATATGGTCTTAGCTGGCAGTATCTGCCGGAACAGATACTATACTTTGATCTTGGCCAAAAGGCCAAGTAAAGGAGGTATATATTTGCTCCCCCACCGAGGCAATTAAGCACAAGGCCGATCTTTATTGTGAGGAGTGAATGGGAAATGGGGACCAGCTCCCCGGGGAGTAGAGGAGCTGGATAGGGACAATTGGTATGAAAGGTTGCCCCTACATTGACCAAGGTCTTATATGTAAGGTTGGTATTTATTTGTTCTCCCACCGAGCAAATTAGGCACAAGGCCAATTTTTAATCTAAGGAGTGAAGGGGAAATGGGGACCAGCTCCCCAGAGAGCAGGGGATCTGAATAGTGACAATTGGTATGAAAGATTGCCCCTACATTGACCAAGGTCTTATATGTGGGGTTGCTCCCACATATGGTTTTAGCTGGCAGTATCTGCCGGAACAGATACTAGACTTTGATCTTGGAAAAAAGGCCAGGAAAAGGGCATTTATTTTACCCCCCACCGAGCAAATAAAGCACAAGACCGATTTTTAATGTGAGAAGTGAAGGGGAAATGGGGACCAACTCCCCGGGGAGAAGGGGAGTTGGATATTGACAATTGGTATTAAGGGTTGCCCCTACATTGACAAATAACTTATATATGGAGGTTGGTATTTATTTGCTACCCAACAGACGGAGTGACTTATAGAGTCACTTGCACGTGACTAAAAAGGAAGAACGTGGGTAAATCGCTGTTGTAAAATGCTCTTATAATTGCCAACGGGTCAAAGTTGATTTTTTGTAAGAAAATTGCTACAGTATAGTTGTAATACAGAATAGTTACAAAACATTCCCAACCTTCCCATGTTTAATAATAATTTCTAAAAAATAAAGCTAATATTTACGTCGGCAGTTCAAATTCTGCAAAAGTAGACAATTTGTGTTTATTTGTTTACGCTTTTATTGGTCTATGTTTATGTACACATGCGCAACCGGAAGTCGTAAACCGGATGTGTGGTTACAACACTAATAACAAGGTCATTTGAGTTATATATATATATATATTCTAGCAGCGCCCCCGGCATTGCCCGCTCGTAAAATACGCTTAAATATGATATTTTGATTAATGCGGATTTCGTATTTATTATTATACTAGCGGGGGTACCCTGCGTTGCCCGGGTGTTTGTAGGTGTGTGTGGTGTTAAATAAAAAAGAAACCGGGGGGGGGGTAAAAGTTGGTAGGATCGAACCCGAAGCCCTGAGGCGAAGCTTGAAAATAAAATCGGCCAGCCAGAATGAGTTACTGAAAGATGTTTGAATTTATTTAAGTAAGAACCAAATTGACAGGTACGCGCCCGGAAGTCGCCGAGCGTTACGGCGACCACGACGGCGACGTCAATGACCGGGTATGTTTGTTATAAGTCAAGTAAAAAAAGAAAAGAACGTTAAAACTTAAGCGGGGAAAAAACACAAAAAACTAACGTAAGGCAAACGAACGGTGAAAACAGAAACGAACACGTAAAAATGGCTTAAATAAGCCTGTTCCGATATTAAAATTTAAAAAATCGGTGGGTACCCGGGTGTTTTTGAGTGTGTGGTCGGGGGTGGATAAGCGAAGTAAAAAAAAAACAGAAAAACGAACGTTACGCGAAAAATGGCTTAAATAACTCTGGTTCAATATTTAAATTTAAAAAATCGAAAAAAAAATAGACATCTCACACCACGATTCGGACCCAAAACGTTCAGATAATGAATCAACGCGCTAATCAACTGACCTAACGCGACGTACATGAAATTTGGTCAGTTTTTCAACTATTTAAAGTAAATCAGATCATGCCGTCATCTGGCGCATGCATAGAACCGCTCGTCGTCACGAGAAAACCGTTTTTGTTGACCCCCCCGTCGAAAATTGTCGATTTCGGGGTGAAAAAATGAACGTTTTTGGCCAATTCTTCGATATTTTTCGAGCGAAGGATGTGGCTTCGATATGCTACCGAGTTTGTGAATTTTCGTCGTGTTTGTCGAAAGTTTTTAGCAGACACACAAACATACACACATGCATACATACATACATTTTCGCTTTTATGTATATAGATTGATATTGGACCCAATATATAATAATGATTTAAAAACTTAACAAAATGACTCATGCGCCACCACCAAGAATCGAAACTAAACCGTTTAGCTTACGATGTACTTTTTCCTCTGTCGTTAATGACTGAGGTATGAATAGATGTCTGCTGCAAGGCTAAAAATTAAAACATGAACCAATAGCTAGTACGTTATGCATGCATATTCGTAATGTCACTGTTCGACCATCACCTGACAATTTTTTTTTTTTAATTTTCACACGTTAATACCGATTTTTCCGGGATAAACGCAAATATCAATTTTCGCATGGATTTAAATACCTTATGTATGACGTGTCAAGCGTGTAGGTCAAAAATTGATACTAGGAGTTTTGTAGGCAAATTGTTTTTAACAAAAATATATATGCATACATAAATATATATGGAAAAAGTTTTGGTTACTATAATTTTTTTATACAAATATTACGTAAGTATAAATCATGTAGAATATCTGCATGAATATAATAGGAAAATCGAAAAAATAATAGGGGATTAATTAAAATTAATGTTTAAAAGAATATATATAAGAAAGTTGTATTTTTTCTTTAACAAAAAATAGAAAAAAAAGTTGCCTCTTTTCTTCTTGGCCTTCTATGCTGAGACAATTACTATTTGGGGCTACTGCTAGAGTGCCCTTTTGCCCTTCTATTGGGAAGCTGGTTTCCCCCACATTAAAACGACCTTGCGTCACATTTTATTTTCGTAGGGAAGCAAATAAATACCAATAGAAAAGGGGTTTTAATTTGAATATCAATAGAAAAAAACAGATTTATAGGAGTATATGTATATATATATATATATATATATATATATATATATATATATATATATATATGAGCAAAAGTACCCGTCTTTTACTGGGTTCAAGAACAGCCTACAGGAAATGGACTCTGATTTATGAAAGTATGATAGGTTATGAAAAGGAAGGGTTGTAATGAGATAGCTTCGAATTTGGGGGGATCAAAACCAAAGCAAAATATGATGAAAGTAAAAATAAAATAGATGAACCCCATAATTTATTATACCATACCTGTTCACTCTGAAACACTTATCACAATATTCTGTAGATCTATATTAAAAAAAAACTTGTTAAACTTTGTGACATATTTCCATTCTATGGATGTCAGGTGTGAACGAACACCCCAGGATTTTATTATACCATATTTCTTCAAACTGAAACATAATTATCAAAGTATACTTACACAGATAGATATGAAAAGTCTTTGTTAAAGTGTGTGCCTATTTCCATTCTATAGAGGCTAAGTACGAACGCAGACCCCACAATTTTATTATACCATCCTTATTTACGTTAAAACATACTTATCAAAGTATTATTATGTACATCTATATCAAAAGCACTTGTAAACGTTTTTTTTTATTTTTTTATTTTTTTATTTCCATACTTTGTGGACCAGGCGTGAATCAGACCCCACAATTTTTATGAACCACTGTTCTGCCAGATCAAACATACCCATTCCTGTATATCGATACATCTTCTAATCATTATATGTAATCAGTTTTTTTAAATAGTCAACCATATACGAGCCTATTCGTGACCAGACACAGACACACACACATACACACACAGATATTCAGCTTTATATATATATATATATATATATATATATATATATATATATATATATATATATATATATACACACATTGTTGGATTTGTTTTTATTTCTATTCATCGTTTGGATTCATTTAATTATAAACATCATCACTATCGTCATGATCATTGAGGAATTTTACCATTTTTAAACGCTTTTCTCAATTCAAACACCGAGATTCCTGACTGCCTGTTATATGTATTGCATGTGTTGGGTTTGTTTTTATTTATTCAGTGTTGGGGCTCTGATGAATACTGAGTGCCCTGCGCCATATAACTGTCTTGTGGGCCAAGGTTCTTTAACCAAAGGCTGAGGGTGAGGTAACCCAGACAGAAACTAAGGCAGGTTTTCTTAATCACATTTGAAAGCGCACGATGATACAGATTCCGCTGCTGTTAGTTTCATCCAAACCAATGAACGTTTTCAGTGTCATGTCTGTTGAGGTTGAGCAAGTTGCTGACAGGGTTGAAAAGTCCTCTTTGGACATATGGACATTTAGTGCCTTAGGGAGTGGCACTTATTTAACAAGACGTTGCAATCATTATCATCATCATCATCATGTATATATATATTAATGATATTCCATTAAAAAGAATAGAGACACAAGTAATTTATATATATATATATATATATATATATATATATATATATATTTCTACTATTATATAAAATGGATACGCGTGTGTGTGTAAGAGATTATTCTATATGGATTTTTTGAAATTTCCCACGAAAGTACTTGATGTGCTTGGAAGTGTTCTTGCGTATGTTTTGTATCGAAATGCGTCTAATAAATATCGAAATTTAATAATCGAATAATTCCGATTAAGGAAAGAAGTTCGATTTTGATCAAAGTAAACACTCATGCAAACTTAAATCACACGTGCATTTGAGAAGTGTTATCATCACCGCACAAGCAGAAAGGCTCGACGTATAAAACCACCTGTAGAATTTTTTTTTTAAGAGGAGCGCGTTCAAAATGAATATGTAAGGGATAAAATCCTGGCGTTTACGAATGGAACTTTTGTGGGCCCTCAGAAATGTCCGATATGAACCTCTTGTGGATTTATGGTAAAAACCAGAACTTTTAACACAAAATTTCTTCAGCAGTTTCGCGTTGCCATTTTGCAGCTAAGGTTCGAACGGTGTTTGGGGCGAAATGCTTTCCTCTCACTAGTACTCAATGTAATATGGTGGTTTATCTTTTTAACGGTCAGTGTGAGGCTGACTTTGTAGGGATACCATTCAGCGCTCCGAGATTAGAATTTCCCAACACGTCCCCCCTTCGATAAGTAGGCACAAAAAATGGTCAATATCCGGGCGTGTACACGCTCATAATTCGGTCATCGGTGAACATTTATTGCAATGCCAGATCTGCACTGCAGGGTACACGGATGAAATTTTCTCGATCTTATACAGAGTACGCTCGAAAATTCATTTAAATATTCTCGAGGAGGCGTCTATTAATTTGCGCCAGCCGTCTCTATGCAAGCAGAAAGAACATAGTCATAATTTGGAACTTATCGGTGTTAGATGAGATTATTTCTTTTTTCTTCTTTCCCTCGTTCTATTTTTTTATCTTTGTCTTCCCTTGCTAGTAGTTTATGGTCTTTTGACTACGTTTTTAAACGATGTTTCCCTCCCCTCCAGTTGCCGACGTTTACTTTGAAAAGTGTCGACTAAAAGACGTCTTAATAGAATTTTATTCACCCTACCACTTATTTAATCTCTTTTTTCTAAATTGTGCGTCTTTTTTTTTCAAAACATTCAAGTAGGAGAAAAATATTTTTGAAGTGTATTTTAGTTTCTTTTCATTATCATACGTTTTCTTTTGCAATAATGCATCTTGAAACTATAAAAAATACCTCAACAGTGATCACTACTGGCACTGTTACTTATTTGTTTTTGTTTGTGATACTTTTTGGATTACTTTAATTAGTTATAGTATTTCTAAATGCGACTTGGGAATATTTTCCTTTTTACCATTTCGGTATCCCCACATGGGAGTGGCATATATATTGTTTAAAATATAATTTTCCACTGACACGTGTTTCAACGTCCACGACTCACCAGATTGGCTGAATCTAGCGAGATTCGAAATCGGGGCCCCAAGGAAAGAAGCGTAAACCTCTACCACTGTCCTACCTCGCATTACTGCTGTACATCACGATTTTTTATGTAGATGTTATTTATTTGTATTTCAAAGGGAAAATTATTCCCAACTCGCATTTAGGTAAAAATGCCCTTATGTAAAAATAATTCATTCAAAAAGCATCGCCAACAAAAACAAATAAATATTATCTACATAAAAAGTGCGATATACAGCAGTCACGAGAGGAAGGTCAGTGGTAGAGGTTTAGGCTTCTTTGCATGGGGTCCCGATTCCGAATCCTGCTAGATTCAGTCATTCTGAAGACGACGAAACACGTGTTAGTGGATAATTATATTTAAAACAATATATACGTATATATACATATATATATATATACATATATATGTATATATATATATATATATATATATATATGTGCATGTGTGTGTGTGCGTGCGTATATTATATGATTTTGTGTGCGTGCATTGGCATTATTAATCCAACTAAAATTGTAAGCCTTTCCTAAATGTCTTAGACATTCAGAGTGATCGTGTGTGCCAAGGTGGTCAGATCTTTTTAGAGAAAGAATGAAGTCTGCATTAGACAAGGGACACAGCATTTGTCTTCAATCTGGCAAACGTAGATAAATTCTTGGGATGCAACGACTTTTAGATTCGAAAACAGCCTGAAAATAATAACTTCCTACAGAGGATAAGCCTCTCGTAAATAAATAAATAAGTCTGTTAAAAAAATCCTCCTAATACAAAAATACAAAAATAAATAAGATCAATATAAAAAAAAATCCCACTGTATTTAAACATGTAACATTCAGTAATTTATCACTGGGCAAATCTTTACAACGAAACTAAATCCGTACAAGAAAGGGAGAAAAAAATTAAAGCCCATGAAAAGAGAGAAAAGAAGATAATAAAAAAGAGGGAAAGCATAAAACTAAAATCTCGTTATCGGAAATCTCATCTTGTGCAGACGAGAATTAAAAAGAAACAAATAAGAAACAAAAGAAAAAAACAGAAAAATTGCTACCCCACTCTGGAATGTATTTCATTATTATTTTATTTTTTAGAAAGAAACAATTTATAAATGTTATTACTTAAAATATTCGTTTTATTCTTTGAAAAAGGTTCGGTGATTTTTCCTCCCAAGCCATCAAGTGAGGCTTAGATTAATACAATTTCTAAGGTAATGATTAGATAAGAAAAATAAATAAAAAGATGTTATCAGTGTGACTCCACTTGAAGCAAAATGAATTGTCGCACTTTTAACGACGGATAGAAACTGAAAATCATTGTGTGATCTTTGGGGGAGAAAGCGTTTTCTGAACAATGCTTTATCACGTTTGCCTTATAATTGAACGAACAGCTGAATCTAATGGAATCCGTAATTAAAAAAGTCTGCCCAATCAACGAGAAGCGCTCGAAAAACAATAAGCGTGACGAAAGTATTCTTTGAAAGTCGTATTGTAATAAGAACAGTGGTTTCAAATCGCGTATTAATTTGATTATCTCTGAATATGGAAATTATAACCAAATAAACATGATCTTATTCCGCCTAAATTTATTACCAATTAGAAACAGTGTTTGACATCAAATAGTAAACACGTGTGTCATGGTCGAGGAAAATATTGATTGTACTTGTTTATTTTTCGAGTTCGCGTACATACTGGATGATGTTATTGTTTCATGACGTCATCATCTAAAACAGAACAAATGGATTACGTCACAAGAATATGACGTCATCTATGAAAACAGAGATATGAGATAGCCGTATAATATTATATATATATATATATATATATATCATAGTTTCTATTTTCATTTCACTTCTCATTATTCCCCGCTCCCCCCTCAACTCTTCTCTTTACTGCCGCTCTTATTTGATTTTATTAGAAGACTTGCGGGAGAGCTCGGCATTGCCCGGTCGTAAAATACGCTTAAATATGATATTTAATTTACGAAGATTTCGTATTTATTATTTAAAGTCAATAATATCATATTATATTATTGTACCCAATACATAATTATGATTGCAAAGGTAAATATACATACATATATCTATATATATATATATATATATATATATATATATATATATATATATATATATATATATAGTAAGTTATAAAATATATATGGCGATTAAGCTTTTGTTTTATAACTTACTACCTTGCTCTACCTACGTTGAAGTAAATACTTATTTACGCATAAATCTATACGTTCGTATATTAATTTATGTGATTAAATGAAGTAGTCATATACCTATATATGTATATATATATATATATATATATATATATATATATATATGAATGATTTAAGTGCCGTCAGCTAGAATCGAAAGCGAAAACAAAACATAGTTTCTCTATTGAAACTATGTCTACAAGTTAACCAAAAGCCAAAGTTTATTTGTACTAAATATGGTGGAAAGGAGTGTGAATTTTATTAAAGATATTTCATATTATATTGTACCCAATATGTCGCCATGCTTTCAAAGATAAAAACACTATGGTTTTGTGCCTTCAGTTAGAATCGAAATCGGAACCAAAGCAGAATAAGACAACGTTTGATGATTGAAACTATGTCTATAATTTAAGCAAAGACTCAAGTTTATGTATGCTCAATATGATTGGATTGTGGAAAAAGGTCTAGATTTAATAAAATGCAGGCTAGTTTTCATGAAAACAATGTTTTTCATAGACAAGATGCAAGCAAGGGACCAACGGTTCACATAGATTTCTAACTATATAGATGAAAAGGAAATAATGCAATCATTCGTCTACCCGCTAAAAATAATGCAATCATTCGTCTGCCCGCTAAAAATAATGCAATCATTCGTCTGCCCGCTAAAAATCACACATGAAAACGATATAAAACAAAGCAAAGATTGATCATTTGACATATTGAATATTTTTGTAGACAAAATTCTGAAGAAAATATGTTAAATTGAAATCGATTTCTCCATATTTTTGAAGTCATGTCTATATTGTTATATATTTAAATGTAGAGGAGTCACTAAAAGGAATTAACAAACTTTTATGAATTTTAGACGTGTTGCTAGATGTAACGAGTCACAATGTGGGATATAAAAAGGTTTCTTCAAATGTGGTAAAAGCTATCGAAAAAAGTGAAAATCTCGATATTTATCAAATGTAAACAATAATATATTAGCCATAAATTAATAAGTATTCCTGAAATTAAAATTTCTTTAACGTATTTGAAATGTCTGTTGGAACAACCTCTCATTTGAAAATAAGGATTTGCATTGAATTTGAACGAAATAGAAAAATAGTCGACTATTTGAATTTCTTTTATATATTCTCTAGCCTTCATCTGTAGCAATTTTATGAACTCGAAATGATCAAAATTTGTACACTAATGGTCTGGTAAAATATAGTTTTAAAACCCCAGTAGTTCCTTTTCAGGGGAGATAATTAAAACATTTTAAGATAATTTAATGTTGTTCGGAACGACAAACAAAATGCAAGAATAAATATGAGCACAAAAATTTGATGAAATAAATTAAACATTAAATGATATAAACTTTGGTGCTTAGAGTTACTGTTTTAATTTTTTTAAGTTCTTATTGAATTTATCAATATCAATTTTCGGAGAAATTCGTCTTTGTTAGATTCAATGATTGTCTCTACTTTTACGTACCCCTATAAACACAAATATAAAGACAAAATATCCTATGCGACGAAGGCCATCAAGTCCCCATATTTCCTCCTATAACACAGAACAAGCTAGGTAACATACAAATATCCGTGCATGAGGTCGCCAAGCTAATCAAAAACCTTGATTCCAGTAAAGCAACTGGCCCTGATGGCATCCCAATTATAGTGTTAAAAAAAGCTTCAACCAGAACTTGCTCCCTGCTCCCATACTTACGAAACTATTTAAGCGCTGCCTTAAGGAGAAGTGATTTCTGACTCCCTGGAAGACCTCATCAGTTTGCCCTATATTTAAGAATTCAGGTGATAAGTCATCTCCCTTTCAGTACAGACCAATAAGTCTCCTGTGTGTCATGAGTAAGTTGCTGGAATCCATATTAAATAGAGAAATAGTCAACCACCTCAGCAGGAACAACCTTCTTAGTGACACACAATATGGTTTCCGCTCTTCAAGATCAACCGCAGATGTGCTGACGGTTATAAACCCAAAGGATTAGTGAATCTCTTGACAAAAGTTTCCTTTCTAGGGCAATTGCTCTGGATATATCAAAGGCCTTCGACAAGGTATGGCATAAGGGTCTACTTCACAAGATTTCCAGCTACGGTATAACTGGAAATGTTTTCTCAATCATTAAATTATTTCTCTCCGATAGGTCCATAAGAGTAGTGGTAGATGGACAAAAATCGGAGGCCTGCAATATAAATGCTGGAGTCCTTCAGGGGTCAATCCTGGGCCCAACTCTCTTCCTGATCAAAGGCTGTAAATGACAAAGTTCTCTCTGATTCTCTCTCTTCTGATCTCGAGCGCATGGTTCAATGGGGGAAGACGTGGCTGGTTACCTTTAATGCATCCAAAACCAAACTCCTATCCTTACATCATCAACGCTCTGATCCCCATCTGGCATCAATTGGGATAGATGACTCTCGTCTGGGTGAGGCCCCGTGTTTTGACAAGCTTTTGGGTTTGACCTTTACTCCTGATCTGAAATGGAACACGTACATCAAGTCTGTTGCCAAGGTTGCTGGAAAGATGGTGGAATACTTCTACCGCTCCAGAAGATATCTCACTACTGATGCAATTCTCTATCTATATAAAAGCCAAGTACGTCCAAGGATGGAATACTGTTGCCATATCTGGGCAGGAGCTGCTAAAAACAGCCTATCCTGCCTTGACAGAGTACAAAATAGACTTCGTGGCTTAGTGGGGGATGCCTTTTTCTCTACCCTGCAATCTCTCTCCCACAGAAGAGACGTTGCGAGCCTATCCTTGTTTTATCGTTATTTCCATGGCAGGTATTCGTCTGAACTCCAATCTCTGGTCCCCCCTCGCCAATCTTTCACGAAAAACACCCGTCTAGCTGAATCCACTGTGAAAAATTTCCCCCACTCTTTATCTGTGCCTAAATCAAGACGCGGATTCCATGAACAAAGCTTCTTTCTTAGAACTGCACGCCTGTGGAACTCTGTTCAGTCTGCCTGCTTCCAACCGGACTACAACTTGGATGTCTTCAAGTCCAACGTTAACAAATTCCTAATGAACCACCCCCTTAAGTAAACACTTCATCAAATCTCCACACTAACGTAATGTACTTGCAATAACCCTAATCCCTGAGTGGCTTCCGGGCCTTGATAAGTGGTGATTACTGTGTACAAAAAAGAAATATGGCATTAAATACGCGTAAAATCGATAATTATAATCTTTTATACAAAAAATATGTGCGGCTTGGAGGCAAACGGGCGTAATTTCCCAACAATGTGAAAGGAACTGCTGAAGAGTTAAAACACGTTACGATAAGATATATATATATATATATATTTATATATATATATATATATTTTTTATTATATATATATATATTTTTATTATATATATATATATATATATAAAACTGAATGTATGTGTGTGTATGTGTGTGTATGTGTGTGTATGTGTGTGTGGGGGTCACGAATAGGCTCCTATATGGTTTACTATTTGTAAAAACTGATTACATATAATGATACAAGATGTATCGACACACAGAAATGGGTATGTTTGATCCGGCAGAACGGTGGTTCATGAAACTCGTGGGGTCTGCGTTCGCACCAGGTCCACAAAGTATGGAAATAAAAAATTAAAAAAAAAAGGTTTACAAGATTTTTTGATATAGATGTACATTTTATTTTTTGATAAGTATGTTTTAACTTAAATAGGGATGGTATAATAAAATTGTGGGGTCTGCGTTTGCGCCTAGCCTCCATAGAATGGAAATCGGCACACACTTTAATAAAGACTTTTCATATCTATCTGTGTAAGTATACTTTGATAATTATGTTTCAGTTTGAAGAAATATGGTATAATAAAATCCTGGGGTGTTCGTTCGCACCTGACATCCATAGAATGGAAATATGTCACAAAGTTTAATAAGTTTTTTTTAATATAGATCCACAGAATATTGTGTTAAGTGTTTCAGTGTGAACAGGCATGATATAATAAATTATGAGGATTATCTATTTTATTTTTACTTTCATCATATTTTGCTTTGGTTTTGATACCCCCAAATTCAACGCTATCTCATAACACCCCTTCCTTTTCATAACCTATCATACTTTATAAATCAGAGTCCATTTTCTGTAGGCTGTTTTTTAACCCAGTCAACGACGGGAACATTTGCTAGTGTATATATATATATATATATATATATATATATATATATATATATATATATATATATATATATATATATATATATATATATATATATAGAGTCCTCACTTGAGATAAACACTATTCTGTAGAGTTAGGGGAATTGTAGCTTACTGCTAAAGCATGTGTTTAATACTGCCTCTTTTTCCATAGATTTTCGCATCCTTTTATGTTCAGTAACTCCCGCCACTTTATGTAGCTTATCTCGCCCTTCTTTATAAAATTCACAACACCTCTTCCTCCTTTTTCTTATCCTGCTTTCCTCCGTACCGGTAGCAGAGAGAGCACACATTTTGTTTTCTATAGATGAGGTTGTTTGTAGTATTATTGCTACATTCCCTTCTTGTCTTATTATCACAGATGAAACATTTTGGGAAGGGAGATGTGCGTTTGCGTTTCGAAGTTTCATCTGAAAAGACATCACATGTATTTATGTTGAGTGCATATTTACCTGGTCTCTCCCCTATTGTCATAAATCTTTCACTTAATTCTCTGAAGATATTTCAGAACAGACCGTCGGCATATCTGGTTCAACTATTGGCCTCAGATATTTTAAATAGCGTGGCATTTCGTCGACTGATAATTCTGTGTACTAGTAATTCCATTCAACTCCTTACTTTCTGGTACATTGGGCATATGAAGCCTTTGCACTCACTCAAAGAAGATAGCCTTTTATTAATTGTAATGTCGCCGGTTTTCCATTGATATCTCTTAACCGTATCCGGTACCGAGTCATCATGTTGGAAGGTACTGCAGCAGATGACACGTCATCATTCGGCATAACTTTGTACTAGTATGCCGCTTCCAGAATAGTACAGCGTTTTTTGTTTGCAATTCTTTTTACAGTTCGGTGACATCGCTCGATTATACTGTTGCCATCTCACTTTTTGTAGCTTTGGTTCGAATCCTGGCCCTATCGGTAAGGATATTCAAGGTCCATTTATGGACACAAGCAGCATCAACGTACAAGTGCAAAGGTGGTCCTCTTCCATAACATTACCAATTTTGTTCTTTGAATAATAGAATCGCGTTCTGCAAGGTTAATATGTCGGAAGTCCTTTTCTGAACGTAGCCAGTAAATAATATACTAACGAGAAGCCGGCATCGAGAGATATTGCGTGACCCCATACGCTAAGGTTTTGGCAGTCGATACACTATTTGCCCCGCGCCGGGTCTTTTATGTGCATCCTAGTAAGAATCTCCTTAATCATGGTGTGAAGAGGGGCATGCTCTCTTCTTGATGAACGCCACGGCAACACGAAGCTAACCAACCACGGGAAAGTGCCCAACCAACTTATCACAAAAGGAAATATATATTTCTTTCCGTGATGATACGGAAAATGACTGGAATTTTGTTTCTTTTTCCAATACAAACCGTTATCCTCTTCCTAGACGTGCAAACCAAGAACTCGTGCAACATCTTGTAGACTCTCCGGTAATATGGTGAGGAGGCCGAAACTGTAGAAGTGCTCCTTCACACAGGTAGCAAAGATAATACGCTCATCCACATAGACGTCGTAGATATAAGCAGATGTTACCCGCAGTATGCATTTGTTTTTTGGCAAAAGAGAATCAACAATTATATGCATGATATCAACTTGATAAGAAAGTTTTTGCAGTTTTAAACTATTAAATTCAGAAGAACATATCTCGGCTCAAACCAAACTTTATTTGTCGACATAAGCACCAACACATTTTAGGCAACGAAAAACAAGTGTATTTATGACAATACCGCAAAAACAAATTGCGTTCTGGTGGCGATGAAGATCTCTGAAGACGTTTTTGATATCGTTAATGGTTTTTCTTACGCATAAAATTGTCGAGATGCTTGGAAAAGTGGTAGTCAGTAGAGTAGACGTGTGGAGAGTATGAGGGATGAGGAAGTTTCGTAGCGGAATTCGTTCAACTTCTGCAGAGTCGGTTTAGCAACATGTGATCGGATATTTTCGTGGTTGAAAATTGGGCCTTTTCTGTTAGCTAATGCTGGGTGTTGGTGTCGAAAGTCTCAGATGTATTTTATTCATTTATTAACAGTACTTTTCTGTCGTTATGGTTTCGCCTGCATTAAAAAGCTGTAATAGATAAGACCGGTCGCAGACCACCAAGCAGTCAGACTGACCTTCTCTTGTTGCAATTATGGCTTTGGGAAGTGTCATAAAGCTTTGTCGGTGTCTAACCACTGAGCTGAGCGTCGCCAGTTGTCTTAAAGAACCCATTTTTAATCACAAGTCACAACCCGGTGGAGATACAATTCATTCTTGTTTCGTAAAAGACGGGAAGGTTACACTTCATTACGGCGTATCTTTTGGTTGTCGTTCAATTCATGAAGCACCTGTTTTTCAAGATTTTGGTCTTTCACATCTCTCTCGGTTGGAAAATGTCGTATACGTTACGTCAAATCGAGAAGCATGTTTTCAAACATCTGTGTGTGGATTGTCTTCGACTAAAGCTCTTAATTGATCGTTGTTAACACCCGATAGCCGACCACTGCGCACATCATAATCAATACTGTCATCGCCGCTATGAAAGTTTTTAAACCACCATTGTATTGTGCATTCAGTTGTAGTTATATTGCGAGCTGTTTCAGCAGGTTTTCGACATAGCTTGATATGAAATAAGAAAACATGTATAATGTATTCAACGTTCTGAAAAGACATACTTGGATTTAAACGATTGTAATTCAAACGCTCTTTAAAATGATGCATAAAGTCAATGTATTATAATGAAAACTTATTTGAGAATACATCATTTGAAATCAAAATTGAAAAGTCCTCAAAAGCTTTCTTAATATATGGTATTGATTCTGACCCCCATACAAATAAGGCAATACCTTCGTTCCTTGATTAGTCCTGTTTGATTGGGCCACAGTGGTTGGTGCACATGTACTTTCAGATATGTTTTGAAAAAATCTAACATTTGATCCTGCTTGTCGATGTTCTCTCAACTTTCAGTGCATGTGACCGCAAATATGTTCACATGCTCATTTAATTCTCAATAATCAAGCATAGACCTCACCTTTTTTTTTTGTTCTGTTGGTTGACTGTCATCAATTCTTTTTCTGATAAAGAACTAATCACTCATTATAAATTTAGAGTAGTAGCTCTTTATGATATTCAGCACGACTTTTTGCAAGGAAGTTATACTCCGGTACTGTTTTTCATAATTTTTTCTAACGGCTAAATACCGAACCAGTTTCTCGACACCGTCCAGGATATGTACGTTGGTCAAACTTCGCGCGATAGTCCGGTCGTTCCAGTTCTATTGTTGCGCCTAGAGTGAGATCAACTTTTCCTTGTCTACTTCGTCGATATGCATATCGCCAATTTTTTTAATGATGTCCATTCCTAAACTGAGGTCAAATTCCAATGGTTTGTTGTTCATCACCAGTCTTCAAGAGATTCCTGTTGTTCCCTCTTAAATTTTTTCTGCCAACACCATGGCTTAAAAAGCATGTCAGCCTGCCGTCAAGAATTCCGGTATTCCTGTATACTTTGGTTTGATATAACAACCCCTTTCACAACAGATCAGGAACAGCCAAAATCCACGGCTGCTGTCCGATCTAGCTCATTAGTTTTTACTTTTATTACAGAGGGCACTACTTCTAGTTTGTGTGGGGAGAGAGTAGTGTAGGCCACTCGCCCTTTGCCTCGTTTCCTGGACACCTTGATCCAATGTCCATGTTGCTGGTACCGATAACAGGGTATCTCTGGGGGCGCCCCTCTTGCTTTGGCCTCGGATTGCCAGCAGTTTCTGATAAAGTGATTAAGAACTCCATACTTGTGCCACTTTATTGCGATTGCAGCTTGTTAGGGGAGGGTTTAAGATTCCACGGTCATATGGGAAAGAACCCAGCCGCCGCAGCAACAGGCCGATCTACCTCTTTCTCTTATGGCATGAGAGCTCGAGTCTCAGCAAGAATCCATTCCTGTCATGTACTTCATCCGTGAGGATCCACGCAATTGTTGTCTAATCGAAACGGGCAGTCCTGACAATAAAGCGCAACTGAGTCATCTGTCAGAAAGGTTTTCTTAACTCAGATGTCTTAGGTCCTCCAAGTCACCCAAGTATTCCTTCACTCTTTCGTTGGGATGCAACCCACGAGAAACATATTTGTCAAATGCAAAAATCGAGATGGATCTTTTTCACCTGCTTTAAATCCTCCCTCTGGTCACGGGTTAGGGGGCAATATACTGATAAAGCCCCCGCCTCTGTCTGTGCAAAAAACACGCTCGGCGTTGTTAACACGATACAATTTGTTTCAGATTCACTTGTTTCAACTATTTGGGCACTGTTGAATCAGATGAGACGCAATGAAATTCGGGAATCAGCCGAATGTCAAATGCTTTGTCTGCCATTTGTGTTGGCTTGTTTGTTAGCCAAGATAGCTTGTTCTGTAGAGTTTGAAAAATTATAGCTGCTCGCTCCAACATAAGCTAAATACTCCGCTTATATTCAGTTTGACCTCCTTTATGTTCATTAACTTTCGCCACTACACGTGGCTTATCTCGTTCTCCTCCATAAAGCACGCCAAACCGCTCGCGTTTTCTACTGGTTTTTCCGCGGTTGTAGCAGAGAGAGAGAGAGAGAGAGAGAGAGAGAGAGAGGGGGGGAGAAAGGGGGAGAGTACACCTTTTGTTTCCTTGAAGTAAGGTTGTAGTAGTTATACTATAAAACAAATTTATTATGCTATTAATTTTACGGGGATTTAAGTAATGGTTTTAACGAAAGTAATTTTTTATCTTCTTTATATTCAAACTCTTTTTCTACTTCATTTTTGTAACTATTCTGTCGAATAAATCATTGATTATTTTAGATCGTATTCTTCAATTACTTCAATCATAAACTCAAATACTAAATCATATCCTACGTACTCAAAATCTCTCTATCCTAAAGATACCAATATTTGAAATTCTTTGAATGGCTTCGATGGTGAGATTTTGTTTAAAAATAACCCATTTTGCAAGTCACCCGGTAAATTAACAGAGAAACAAAATACGTTCTATGATAAAACCAAGATATTTTATTCGACTGTAATTAGACCGACCTTACATTTTATGGACGAAGAGAAAAATAAAGAACATTTTTGGCTGCGTTCAGCTTTAGTTGACTGAAATGAAACAATTCGTTCGCTTTTCTTAAACGAACAATTAATCGAGTTCCACAATGGACATTTTGTTGATATCACGAGTACGTTTAAGTTGAGACACATCGCTAATAAAAGCGACGCCAATGTTTATTTTTTCTATCGCTTTAGTAAACCCAACTTTAACCAGTTGAGTGTCTTCCTATATAGTCTAAATTAAAGATAACTCTAGCGATAGCGTTGCAAACAATTGAATCTGAAGTGCAGAGTTCAAATCCAGCAGGTGACACGAATAAAAAATTCTGGCTGTTTTTCTTTATCCCAATAAATTGTTGTATCAGAAAAAGGGAGAGATAAACTGCTAAAAAGTAAATTGTTATGGGTTTCTCTTCTTTCGATGAGCGATAGACTCTAAAACTTATTGTGGTTTAGTGGGGGATGCCCTTTTCTCTACCCTGCAACCCCTCTCCCACAGAAGAGACGTTGCGAGCCTATCCTTGTTTTATCGTTATTTTCATGGCAGGTGCTCGTCTGAACTCCAATCCCTGGTCCCCCCTCGCCAAACTTTCACGAAAAACACCCGTCTAGCTGAATCCACTGTGAAAAATTTCCCCCACTCTATATCTGTGCCTAAATCAAAACGTGGATTTCATGAGCAAAGCTTCTTTCTTAGAACTGCACGCCTGTGGAACTCTGTTCCGTCTGCCTGCTTCCCTCCGGACTACAACTTGGATGTCTTCAAGTCTAATGTTAACAAATTCCTAATGAACCACCCCCTAATTAAACACTT
Organism: Euprymna scolopes; assembly: GCF_053919585.1. Lineage (NCBI taxonomy): Eukaryota > Metazoa > Mollusca > Cephalopoda > Sepiida > Sepiolidae > Euprymna > Euprymna scolopes. The sequence goes on from NC_136490.1 coordinate 11,637,154, forward strand.
CATAAAATCTCCTCACTAACGTGATGTACTTGCAATAACCCTTATCCCTGAGTGGCTTCCGGGCCTTGATAAGTGGTGATCACTGTGTAAAAAAAAAAAAAAAAAAAAAAAAAACTTATTGGTTATTCTTTTTTTAAACAAATAATCCATTACTCTTTTTGCTTCTCCTAAAACAGGTTCTTTCTGTCGATCCTAACACTTGCTCACACATGACGTCATTTCTTATCACTCCAAGTCTATTATCAAATCATATATGGCGTTCTGTTGTTTTATTTGGCCAGTAAATCTCTGCCCATTTGAAGGTTCTTCATAAATTGCAAAACATATATGCAATTTGGTTGACCCCATCCTTTCTGTTTCACTACAAACTCTCTCACAGATATAACGTTGCTAGTTTCAGCTTTGTCATTAAGTAACTCTTATCACGCCCATCGAGAGTAAGAAGAAGGCCTGTTAACTGACAAATGTCTGCAGGCAATGTAGGTAAGATTTGTCAGACTGTCAGTACTATATGAGAGCCATTTGAAAAAGAGCAATAAAGCAGTTTTTAAAAGAAAAAGGAACACAGTTCGATTACTACTTAAACTGAACTTTATTTAATATAAAATATAAACATTATCTATGTAAAATTAAGTAATTTTAAAGCAATATACAATTTAATACTGATAAAACTGAATTATGAATTTAGGGAACAAACAATTAAAGAAACATTAAACAAATATTTTTTGGCCTTCGGAACAAGATCAGTGTAGTATCTGTTTTGATGCCACACTTTACCTTTTCTGTCTTCGGTCGGTGGGGGAGAAATCTTTCATGACTGAGATTATTTTTGTTCCTATCCAGAGTGCCCCTTATTGGGAAGCTGGATTTTCTCCACAAGATTATATGTTGAAATATTTAAATAACTATTACTTTAAATACAGAAATTATATTTAAAGTTTTGGGTTTCTGTTCTTCTATGTCCATTCCCCCCCCCCATGTTTTTCATCAAAATGTGTAGCGTATCAGTTGTCTCACAAGCTATCATCAGTGATTGCTCACTGGCAGTAACGTGTGGTGTTCCGTGGAGACCAAGTGACAAGTCTCCCCAGATTTCCAGTGTTCTCCACCTTTTGACCACTTGTGCAGATGATTGCATGTTTTCGCAATAGCCGTTGTCACTGGTTTCTCGTTGGCATCGAGGTTTGGGTGACAAAATGCCTAGGGGTTTCCTGGGTTTTGGGTGACAAAATGTCTCCCCAGGGTACCAGATTTGAACTGTACAATTCCAGTGGAGATTTGGTCAGTACTCTCTCACCTCGGTCTTTCCATCCTCCCTGGCCCTTCACAACTAGTTGGTGTGGTGTGGTGTGGTGCCAGTCGATGTAATCTACACCAGATTTTTATTATTATTATTATTATTATTATTATTATTATGATAATAATAAGGATGCTTGTGCAGTGTACGCACGTGTATTTTAAATATTATTTTCAAGTTAAATTAAATTTTAGGTTTGTATTACTGTACAAATAGATTCGAACAAGTAGTCAAAAAACAAATATATCACTAATAAACGTTATCAAAGGCAAGATGAGTTACTCTTCTACCTATCTGGGAAAGTTTATAGTGGGTTTACTCACTTTAAAACGTGTAATCGCTTCGAAAATCATACAATGTTTATCGATATATTTTAAAAAGAAAAATGTCCGCATGTTTGTAACTTATCTTGCCTTTGATAACATTTATTTGTTATATATTTGTTTTTGACAACTTTTTCGAATTTATGTGTACAGTAAAACAAACTCGTTATGTAAAGTATTTACATTTAAATGTTATAAAAAACAAAAAATTGAAGTTTTAAATATATTTCAAAGAAATGAATTACGCCCCGTGCTAAAATATTGATAATTCACCAATCGTAAAACAAAACACTGCCGTGAAAAAGGCTTACTTTAAAATATTTGAAAATACTCAGTGAAAAGTTTTATTTATTATTAAAAGAACGGACTGAAAAATATTATATAAAAATTGGGGTTTGTATTACTGTACACATAGATTCGAAAAAGTTGTCAAAAAACAAATATATAACAAATAAATGTTATCAAAGGCAAGATAAGTTACTGTTCTACCTAACTGGATATTTTTTGAGTGTTTTTATTCAATATAACATGTTTATTCAGCTCGAAAAACATAATGTGTTTACTGATGTATTGGAAAATTCAAAATGGCGTCCGACTCTCTCTTTAACACGGTAAGTTTGGGAAAAGGTACTATAAATATAAAACTAGACAAAATACTGTTAGAAACTCGCTCAATATATATTACCGTGACATAGGTTGACATATATCCGGTAGTTTTCTTAGAAAAACTGTTTGTTTTGCATTAAAAAAAAAAATGAAATATTCGACTTTCTCCAATAAAAATAAAAGTTCAAACAGGAATTCACTTACGATATTTTGATTAAAATTATCCCAAACGTGCAATTATAATAATTATTTTCCGAATGGAGAATTGTTCTTTTTCTTTAGAACATACATGGACAATCGGTAACACATATTGGTAGCCATATTTTTTATGCTTGTTAGCATGACCACGTGGTTGAATACCGGAAGCTGTCTATACCTACAACTTAATTAGGAAGTGACGTTATGCTGTCATATGCATCGGCCTTCTTTCTCGATAGCCACACTCTTACTGCATATGTGCTATTTAAAATGATCTGATTTATTAGCTGCTTGCTTTGTTCAAGCTCGTTTGATTAGTTTATCGGTTTCATCAAATTAACTTTTTTAATATTTTATTGAAATACAGATTCTTATTCTAGTAGATTTTTTTCTAAAAACTACAACATTGTGGAATACCCTGCCTGATTACTGTTTTTTTTTCTAATACCTATAGCCTTCGTCTTTGAGAAACTAAGACCAATGAACATATCTCTTCTTTGCGATTTTAATCTTTCCTTATTGTTAGCTCCTTTGAAAAACTGGCTTCATGCCTTGTCTTAAATAATTTTCATAAAAAAAGATCTACTCCTATAACCTCATTCTGGTATTCCCTACGTATGTATTCGAGTTACCATTTGATAGCCCCGCATTTCTGATGCTCTAATACCAAAGAAAAATGAAGAGAATTTCCTGATTTTCATTATTCAGGTTACATTTGTGATTTGTTTTGTTATTTCAAAAATATATTGCACGATGTATCTTGCAAATATTTCGTATTATTTGTTTTATTCAGACTATTGCTCTCGTTTTTAATGCTATTTAAGCAACGTTTGCATGGATATAAGCGACCTTTTTTCAGATGTAGTTTGTTCAACTCAGTAATTTTTCTATCTAACACTGAAATACACTACAGTATTATTTTTCTTTTTTGTTTTACATTGTAGTCACCGCTTATCAAGGCCCGGAAGCCACTCAGGGATAAGGGTTATTACGTGTACAGTAATCAATGGAATAATTTCGTAGTGTTCGTTAGTAATGGAGATTTAATAAAGTATCTTACTTAAGAGGGCAGTTTATCAGGAATTTGTTTATGTTGAACTTGAAGACTTCCAAGTTGTTCATGGAATCTACGTTTTGATTTAGGCACAGATAAAGAGTGGGGAAAATTATTGACAGTGGTTTCAGCTAGACGGGTGTTTTTCGTGAAAGATTGGCGAGGGGGGACCAGAGATTGGAGCTCAGACGAGCACTTGCCATGGAAATAACGATAAAACAAAGATAGGCTCGCAACGTCTCTTCTTTGGGAGAGAAGTTGCAGGGAAGAGAAAAGGGCATCCCCACTAAGCCACGAAGTCTATTTTATACTCTGTCAAGGCGGGATAGGCTGTTTTTAGCGGCTCCTGCCCAGATGTGGCAGCAATAATCCATCCTTGGACGTACTTGGCTTTTCTGTGGCGTAGCAGATAAAGTACTTGGTAAAAATAAGGTTGTAAATTTACACTATTCTGGGAATTAAATGTTAAATCCCGTTTTTTGGCGATATTCAAAATATAATTGCGAATTACTTAGGACGTCGACTCAATCATGGCCAATATGACGAGAACATGCTACCCCCGCAAGAACAATAGTCCGAAGAATCTAAATAATTCACACCATTCACAAATGTAGGGAATTATTCGTTATTATAAACTCCAGTAATTTGATATATTTAATAAAGCGTTCATATATATTCCCCAGTTCGGCATAAATATTCTCTGGTTCTGTAAAATGTACACGAAGAAGCCCGGAAATTAATTGTAAATTAATCGTTGCGAAAATTATAATCAAAGTGGAAATGACAGAAGAAATAATTTAAATAATCCAATTATTTAATTCTCTTAAAATTCTAAAAAAATTAAATAGCATCCAATTAATTACGTTGAAAAGCTATTGCGATTCGGCATCAATAACTACAGCAAAGGCTTGATATGGCGTTAAATCATTATTTGTGTAACATGTCATCCCACTTCTACAATCAAACACATTTTGATTCTACTGATTTGATACCAACGACAGGTAGTTAGTGAAAAGGAAAATATAAATTATTTATTTGAAAAAAGACCCTTATATCATATTTTTATATCTTACAAAATATGACGTTAATCAAAATTAAAAAAGCACGTATCACTTATGTGTTAGCCAGAGTCTCCTAAACCAATAGATACCGGGCATAAAATCAGCAAAATGGTTGACATGCCGCATAATTTGACAAAAATTACAAAACAAAACTAAACGAAACCAAACAAAGTCACATATATTCTTACAATAAAGAAAAGGAAGTAACATGTATTCTTACAATAAAGAAAATAAAGCCACATTTAGTCTTACAATAAAGAAAAGAAAGTGACATTTATTCTTACAATGAAAGAGTCACACGTATTCTTAGAATAAAGAAAAAAGTCACATGCATTCTTACAAGAAAGAATAAAGTCACATTTAGTCTGACAATAAAAATAAAGCTTCATCATATTTGTATAATCTATTCTATCTACTCTAATTTGAATCATATATGCGCAAAAAAGTTTGACGGATTTTGAAAACCTTGAATGTGTCTTTTGAGTGTCGGCAGATATAAATTTACGACCAAACATACAGTCAATATTTTCTCCTTTGCTAAGGAAAAGCTCTTAATATTTAAACAAAATATAAAAAATACGTTCTGGTCTTTTTTTAAATAGCAAAGTTACGCCCGGCTTTGGCTGGGCGTAAAATACGTATAAATATGATATTTTAATGTTTTCAGATTTCGTATATATTATTATTGTATCGGCATTTCAAAAGTAAAAAAAAAAGAAGATTATTTGGGTGCCATTATCTAGAATCGAAACTGTAGCTTTCAAAGCCGATGATGTTACCATTGTATCAACGCAACACGCATATGAACTGATTAAAAATTAAAGATAAACTGAGATGAATGGGCAGAATGTATAACAATTATTATTAATTTTGACCAATTTTTAACTACTTATAAACTAGAGGCCCATAAAAGAACGGTCCGTAAAAAATCCAATCATTTGAAACCACTAGCGCCACTCTGCGACTTTTAGTTTCGGATGGGATAGAGTTTGACAATATAGAGACAGACCGACAGACCGATCGACAGACAGACATGTAGCCGTTTATATATTACGACAGTATATTTACCTCTGTGCTTCGACGGTAAAACCATGTCTATTGCATTTCCTGGCCCACTTGGAAAAGAATCTCGGGAATTAATACCCGTATCAGCTGAACAGGGAAACATCAAACGACGGAAAAGCGAATAAATTTCAAGTGAACATAGATTAGAAACTATTTACATGCGAGCAAATTTGTCGAAATAGTTTATTGTGGTACATTTGATATTTTATGAAAGAAAAAAGTGTTTTTTGAATTTATTTTCTTGAAATTAATACTGAGTCTAATAAAATCTACTTCAGATTGAAATGTCTTTTCTGGTGGGCAAAAAATATATATATAAATAAAATTACATACAATGCACGATAACATTAAGGGAGAAAGGAAAAAATGAATAATTTATTGTACAAGTATTATTTTCGCGTAAGTGTTAACCTCGATTTTTATTACGTTTTTTTACCATTGGAATATGATGATGTTTTATTCTAGAAAGAAGTACAAATACGATAAACTTTAACTTGTGGACTATATTTGTGTGAAGCACTCCTAGTTCTACTGACATCTGAAAGGAACGAATTTAGCAAGATATCGCAGCTTATGTTACTCGAATGTAGGCAGACATATCAATTTGAGTTTGTTTAAGAACAAACTTTTTCTGTATTCTAATCAAATTTTAATTTAAAACATTATAGTTTTTATTGACAAAAATAAACTAAACAAATGTGAGACTTCTATTCTAATCCATATACTATTTTGATTATTTGATCCATAGTTAGTTACGCATGTTATGCTTTGAAAAAAGGTCAAATATAATTTTTGAAAGACAAACTGCTTCAAAGAAAGAACATATTTACGAAATTTAGCATTAAAAAAGCACATCGGGCAATCCTGGAAAAAAGTATGAGAGTTATCTCCCTTTGACGTTGCCTCGTTTTCGAATATCATTATAATAAAAACATATATAAAACTAATGGTGTAATGGTGTCCGAAGGAAACTCTTCAACAAAGAATGAATGCGAAATGTTGCATAACAATGAGAACATTCGAAAAACATGGCAAAACACGGTGTCTGGCAAGAAGCGCTGGACTGAAAGGCGAAATTAAAGATTGTCTCTTACAATGTGATTTTATTATTTATATTGAACTATGTAGCACAATATTACTTTCTGGCCATTCATTAGTACTAATTTATTTATTACATTTGGATCAGTTCTTATATTTAAACTCTAATGCTAATAAACTTTTTTTACTGCGTGTTCTCATTATTTTTCTGTTGAAAACCTAAATTTTTAAGTTAGGCAGAAAAACGTTAGATTTATAAAAAAACAATAGCAGGGAAACTGACTTTGCTCGGGATTGAATGGGAAACAACGAGTGTTCCATGTTTCCCTTATTTTCATTATCATCGAATTCGGTGAAATTGCCCATTCGTTAATCAAATCAATCGACTTCCTGCTTCAGTCAGGGACCCACGCTGATGCACTGGAAGGAAGCTTCATATGACACTCCGCAGTGACGTAGCCGACAATTCATTGCAGTATGAAATCTACTTTTGATTTAATGAAATTATTTTTATATAATCACTTAGAAAAACATTAATATGCAAAAGTCAGGTACAATGGTTCAATTGTGGGCGGACCTGAACGTGAATTACCCCCTTCCCACTAATTTTAACTGGTATTCTGCAGTGGGTATTTTTTATGACCCAACCCATCATAGTATATACGCATCCACCCTCCCTATGTTAAGTACGGCTTTCGGAATAAACACCTCCTACCTCGAAAACTGTATTACATACTAAAACATACTATAAAAATTATAGGGCGGGGGATTGATTCTCGTTAAGGTCTCCTCAGTTGTGCTCTAAATTTAAATATTTATTTTAAACGCGCCCCTGTCTTATGAAATAACCTACTATTGGTTCTATACGCAAGACTTTTCTTCTTGTGCACTTGTGATATCAGTATTAGGTCGTTGTAAAAATAATGTCGTTTTTTGACGTTCAACTTCAAAAGATCATAACACCTTTCATAATAAACTTCATTTTTTTCAAATGAGAAACAAGTTTATTTATCCCATTAGCATACAAATCCGGAGTTCTGGAAGCGATAAAGTCATTGAAGGTATGAAGCTCTGATGGACGAGATCGACTGCACACCACCAAACAGTCACCATAACCTTTTTTGGTGCATTTTCGGTTTCAGGAAGTGTTGCGGAGCTTCTCCAGCATCCAGCCACTGTGCCGAACGTCGCCGATTATCGTAGAGGATTCACTTCTCATCATACGTCACAATCCGCACGAGAAATGGGTCGTTTTTGTTAGGCAAAAGGAGAGTAGAGGACATCTCAAAACGACGATTATTTTTATTATCGTTCAATTCATGCGGCACTTTTATCCATTTATTTTATTTCTGTATTTGCTTTAAATGGCGAAGGACTGTTGTTGTGGTCAGCCTCGAGTACAACAGAAACTGCTCGTGTGGTTTTGCGAGGATGAGCTTCAATTATGGCTTTCAAATGTTCGTTATCAACCACAGCCGGCCAGCCGCGACCGTCTTCATCTTCGAGGCTCTCAGCATCATTGCGAAATTTCTTGATCCACAGGTTCGTTAGTGGTTCCTGGACCAAAAGCATCATTGATATCACGAGCTGTCTCGACAGCTTTTCGGCCTAGTTTGGACAGGAACAAGAAAATCACGGTGATTTGAATTTTGTCCATACTGTCAAAAAGCCTGCAAAATAATTAATGAAGGGATTGAGAACGGTAACGAATAACACGATCCGATGGAGTGAAAAACGCACTTCAAAATAATATATAACAGAACAATATATATCAATGAATTAATTCAGAAATCATATATAAAATAAACATATGTGAGAAAATGATATTCTTTTCGCACCAACCTAATTATATATATATATATATATATATATATATATATATATATATATATATAACTACTTCATTTACTCACATAAAATTAATATACGAAAGTATAGATTTATGCGTAAACTTTAAGTATTTACTTCAAAAGTACTCAATACGTAGGTGGAGCTAGTTAGTAATTTATAAAATATATATGGCGATTAAGCTACACTGAATATTCGGCGTTTCATCCACTATAGGATTTGTCAGGCTTATGCGTGAATTTTAAACAACCACAGAATTCGCGCATAAGCCTGACGAATCCTATAGTGGATGAAATGCCGAATATTCAGTGTAGCTTAATCGCCATATATATTTTATAAATTACTATATATATATATATATATATATATATATATATATATATATATATATATATATATATATCAACGGTCGCGGCTGGCCGGCTATGGTTGATCTCGCCCCCTTAAGTAAACACTTCATCAAATCTCCACACTAACGTAATGTACTTGCAATAACCCTTATCCCTGAGTGGCTTCCGGGCCTTGATAAGTGTTGATCACTGTGTAAAAAAAAATGTTCGGAATGTTGGAATACATTACTTAATGTACAGATAAAGTGGACGTATCTTGAGAATGTTCATTCTTTCTTACACCACATTATATTTATTCTTTTTAAAACCAGTCTTTAAAGAGTCTGTGACAAACATTCTCTTTTCGGTTGGTAATGTCATCAGATACGAAGCAGCAAGAAAAACGGGGCCTGATTCGCATATATATATATATATATATATATATATATATATATATATATATATATATATATATATATATATATATATATGGGGAAGTGTTGCAAGAAAATATTCTGATAAAAGTCTTCGGGTCAGTTTATGGCGCCGCTGACTTTTCGCGGGACGGAAATCTACGGCGGTCTTATCTTCCGACAAACGTCATCGCCATGTTGCGAGCACGTGTGCTGAAGCAGTTATCATGTGGCGAGAAGCAATTGGTTTGCAAATTGCCCACCCTTCGACAAGTGAGTCACCTTCCGACAATTATACGAACATGATCGTCCCTCTCTGTTTTTCTGTTCATTGTTTTTTACCCCCGGGGTTGCTTCTCAGCCCCAATCCCTCACCTCTTCATCTCGAACATGAAGTTATAAAACAATTGTAGCGCATCTTTGTTTCAGAAATATCTCATAGGTGCTGCGTCTTGCTGAAAAAATACTTTGATTACAGATAATCCTCAAGAATTGGCATTTTAGAATGTGACTGCGTTTCCTGTGAAAGTACGGGTGGCCTAATAGGTAACATTGCGGAACATGGAACTGGAGAACCGGGTTCGAATTTCACTTGAGTTGATGTTTACATAATACTATTAATCTTGGGTGAGCCATTATTTTATTTCAAGTAAAAGAATGTCCCACGAGATGAAAGAAACATTTTTAATCGGACAAGGAAAGAAAGTAATATAGTTTCAGAATAAGAAGGAAGAGAATATAAGAATTGAATGAGATTAGATTATATGAAGTTTTAACTCTCGACACAGAATTACGAGTGTGGTTCCAAAAGTAAAACATTTTATGTTTTCGTTTTGTTATATATATACAGTATTATAGCATATATATATATATATATATATATATATATATATATATATATATATATATATATATATATATATATATATATATATATATATATATATACATCACAATCACATTGAGACACCGGTCCTCGCCAGATCATCGAAGGTAAGCAACGATGAGGAGATACATCCCTGAAATAAGACGAAAAGTAACGGAACACTACCGTCTTCCCGAATTAACATGGATCTATGTACAATTTGGACAGCCGTGGTCGCTGACGTTATTAAAATAGGAGGACTGTTGAATGAATGCATATATACAGTAATATATATAAACATATATATTGTAATAATATATAGTAATAATATGTAGTAATGCCATGTAGTAATAATATATAGTAATATATAGTAATAATATATAATATTATATAGTAATAATATATAATGTATATAGTAGTAATATATCGTAATACTATGTAATAATAATATGTAATAATATGTAGTAGTATTAATAATATGTAGTAATAATACGCAGTAATATGTAGTAATAATATGTAGTAATAATATGCAGTAATATGTAGTAATAATATGTAGTAATAATATATAGTAATAATATATAGTAATAATACGTAGTAATAATATGTAGTAGTAATAATATGCAGTAATAATATATATTAATAATATATAGTAATAATATATAGTAATAATATGCAGTAATAATACGTAGTAATAATGTATAGTAATAACATATACTAATAATATGCAGTAATAATATATAGTAATAATATATAGTAATAATACGTAGTAATTATATGTAGTAATAATATGCAGTAATAATATATAGTAATAATATATAGTAATAATACGTAGTAATAATATGTAGTAATAACATATACTAATAATATGCAGTAATAATATATAGTAATAATATATAGTAATAATATTTAATAATAATAATATGTACTAATAATATGCAGTAATAATATATAGTAATAATATAAAATAATAATAATATATACTAATAATATGCAGTAATAATATCTGGTAATAAGTAATAAAGACTCCTAAAACGTGCACTAGAAATGTCTGCAAGGATCATTACTTTGAAAAATTTAATTGTAAAGTGATATATTTTCTGAAGGATAAAGGGTCAGTCCTCATTGTAGGTGACCGAAAATACAATTACGAATTAATTAGGACCTCTAGCTGTAGGACTGACAGAATAAGAACATGCTAGCCGTGTGAAGTTAATAAAGTCTTCATACTGTGGTGCTGATAAGCGTTAAACATTGTTCACTCCGAAGGGAATAAAGGTAAGGATTTTACTTTTTTCCCACGGCTGGAAAATGTGACACAAGGATCGGAAAGGTTGGAGTAAAGAAGAAGCTCCCTGGAGGAAGAACACTCTGACCTTAAAACATATATGTTCAACCTCGGCGACATTTCCCGGTTGGAATAAACTACCCTGTTCTCAGAGAGAAAACAAAGCATAGGGATATGCCCCTTAAAAACTGCACATGCCCAGCAACATACAGCCATCAACACGAAAGAGGTCATTTCATAAATGTTCTAAATACTTCTGGTCTTTGAGCCGAGGAAAAATGGGAATCTATAAGCGATGTGACGATGCCAGTATTTTCCCCAATTCCGACACAATTGTCGATTCTGATTACTTTTTAAATTTCGAAATGAATTTTTTTTTTACTGTGTAACATGCATATATTTTCGCAAACATAAAAAATATATTTGTTAGGGATGATCAGGTTTTTAATTTTACTGGTTGCTTAAAATCATTAAATGTTTACTTTTTCATCATCAATACGATCCACGGTAAATTAAGTTTTGAACAAAAACAAAGAAACAATAGTAAAAATCGTTTAGGGCATCAGAGAATACGCAATTTTTTTCTTGATGCCGATATCATAAAAGTAACGACTTTTCTGATTGCCGATTCTGATTCCGATTAATTGTCTCAACACTATTATTTGTACATTTGGATATGCCGATACCAAAAAGAATTCATCATCGTAGATCATCTTACATGGATACAGATCCAAAACAAGTTGCTCGCCAATATCATGTTGACGAGTAGAAGAAATACCTCTTCAACGTCCTCACTAACTTATCAAACACAATCGTTTACCCGTGGGCTGACAAATACATGAACCATGAACAAACACAGCGCCAACGTTGACCATTTTCATATGCTCATCAAACTATTCCTTCAACACCCTTAAACAACTCATAGCAAACTACGGACCTATGCAATGTTCAATAAACTGTCGAAAGCTATTTAATTCTTAGGATTTGATGAAGTACGTGACAAATGTTGACACCAAACGAGTCATTGCTGCACCAAATCTGTAAATACCGGGTACAGCTTCCTAGGTTGCGCGTGTTGTCTTCTAAAACATTAGTAACACACACACACACACACACACACACCACATTCGACAATGTAACAACAATACATGACGTCACACTTGAGTGTGAAAATGGTAGTTTATAAAAGATAATACAGAAATGCAATAGCACCGACCTGCGGGTATATTATGGCGCACTAAAAGCAGATATTAAACACATAAGAGAAGTTAACGTGTGTCAGTATATGCAATAGAAATTATATTTCAATAACATTATCGTTGCGGCTGCTAATAAAGTAAATGTCGAAACCACAGTTGTGGTCATATTTGAACAAATCAGACAACAGAAAGATATTTTTTTATAGAACAAATACTGAAGGGTATAAACGGGAGTGGTGTGCGTTCCAAAATTTTGCATTAAATGATGAAACTTTTTAGGTTTGTTATATGTTGAATGCGAAAATGAACGAATTTTACTTAACCGAGATGAGAAACAGTGGTAAATCTTAAATACCTAGATCACTACAGAATGCTCCCATGCATTATGGCCGCATGCATTGCACTGTAATCTAAAGTGAACATTGTCTGAAGATAGCGGTTTCAATTTTACCCCAACCCGGCCAGAAGAATAGTTGATCAAAACGTGGTGAGACAACAGCAACAACTATGGAAGGCAGTAATTGTGAGAATGCAGCGAAGAGATTCGGCGTTTCTCTCCCGTCGCGAAGGATCAGAGGCATAGTTGGCCGAAACGTCGTGTAACAACAACTAAAAGATGAGGATAATACTCCAAAATAAATAAATGGAGTAAATTGTTTTTTATGTATATTTAAAATTTTAAAATATTTTTGTAAAAAATATTTTTTGTCTTTTTTAATTGGAAGGTAATATTTTAAAAATTCATTATGTTGTTACTGTACATGATTTATATGTAACAATTATTTTTTTTTCTCTCCAATAATTATCCAAAAGTCGTCTGCTGTTGTAATTCAGCACGTCACGTTATGATTGGTTGATCGGTGTGTTACGTCAGACAGCAGCTAAACCCGAGCTGTTGCTCTGCATAATCCAGCTGTTGACGGCATATTCCGGCCAAAACCGAGCTAACGCTGGGATAGTCTGGTTAATAATATGCTCTAATATTGCGTTTGTCATTAGTCTTGTCTGTGTATAGTGTTTCTTGACAAAAAATAAAACAAAACTTAAAATCATAAAAAGTGGCAAATATATTTAAATACAATTTCTTTGGACCTTTTTTCAACATTCCTTTAAAAGTATTTGATAGCCCAAAAGTTAATTTTTACGTCTTCTAATTTTCACTAGATAATCATTATTCAAAAAAAATTAATAATATAACATCAAATTACGATAGGTCGCGTTTTTGCTTTTGGTTTCATTTTACTATTTTGGTTTACATAGCATTGTTATGATTTTATAGACATAATCCAGCTGTTGACGTCATGTTCCGACCAAAGCCGAGTGAACGCTGAGATACGCCTGGTTCTCAATATGCACTAGTAACATTTAAACTACAGACAGGACACTGGTTCTCAATATGCACTAGTAAAATTTAAACTACAGACAGGACACTGGTTCTCAATATGCACTAGTAAAATTTAAACTACAGACAGGACACTGGTTCTCAATATGCACTAGTAAAATTTAAACTACAGACAGGACACTGGTTCTCAATATGCACTAGTAAAATTTAAACTACAGACAGGACACTGGTTCTCAATATGCACTAGTAAAATTTAAACTACAGACAGGACACTGGTTCTCAATATGCACTAGTAAAATTTAAACTACAGACAGGACACTGGTTCTCAATATGCACTAGTAAAATTTAAACTACAGACAGGACACTGGTTCTCAATATGCACTAGTAAAATTTAAACTACAGACAGGACACTGGTTCTCAATATGCACTAGTAAAATTTAAACTACAGACAGGACACTGGTTCTCAATATGCACTAGTAAAATTTAAACTACAGACAGGACACTGGTTCTCAATATGCACTAGTAAAATTTAAACTACAGACAGGACACTGGTTCTCAATATGCACTAGTAAAATTTAAACTACAGACAGGACACTGGTTCTCAATATGCACTAGTAAAATTTAAACTACAGACAGGACACTGGTTCTCAATATGCACTAGTAAAATTTAAACTACAGACAGGACACTGGTTCTCAATATGCACTAGTAAAATTTAAACTACAGACAGGACACTGGTTCTCAATATGCACTAGTAAAATTTAAACTACAGACAGGACACTGGTTCTCAATATGCACTAGTAAAATTTAAACTACAGACAGGACACTGGTTCTCAATATGCACTAGTAAAATTTAAACTACAGACAGGACACTGGTTCTCAATATGCACTAGTAAAATTTAAACTACAGACAGGACACTGGTTCTCAATATGCACTAGTAAAATTTAAACTACAGACAGGACACTGGTTCTCAATATGCACTAGTAAAATTTAAACTACAGACAGGACACTGGTTCTCAATATGCACTAGTAAAATTTAAACTACAGACAGGACACTGGTTCTCAATATGCACTAGTAAAATTTAAACTACAGACAGGACACTGGTTCTCAATATGCACTAGTAAAATTTAAACTACAGACAGGACACTGGTTCTCAATATGCACTAGTAAAATTTAAACTACAGACAGGACACTGGTTCTCAATATGCACTAGTAAAATTTAAACTACAGACAGGACACTGGTTCTCAATATGCACTAGTAAAATTTAAACTACAGACAGGACACTGGTTCTCAATATGCACTAGTAAAATTTAAACTACAGACAGGACACTGGTTCTCAATATGCACTAGTAAAATTTAAACTACAGACAGGACACTGGTTCTCAATATGCACTAGTAAAATTTAAACTACAGACAGGACACTGGTTCTCAATATGCACTAGTAAAATTTAAACTACAGACAGGACACTGGTTCTCAATATGCACTAGTAAAATTTAAACTACAGACAGGACACTGGTTCTCAATATGCACTAGTAAAATTTAAACTACAGACAGGACACTGGTTCTCAATATGCACTAGTAAAATTTAAACTACAGACAGGACACTGGTTCTCAATATGCACTAGTAAAATTTAAACTACAGACAGGACACTGGTTCTCAATATGCACTAGTAAAATTTAAACTACAGACAGGACACTGGTTCTCAATATGCACTAGTAAAATTTAAACTACAGACAGGACACTGGTTCTCAATATGCACTAGTAAAATTTAAACTACAGACAGGACACTGGTTCTCAATATGCACTAGTAAAATTTAAACTACAGACAGGACACTGGTTCTCAATATGCACTAGTAAAATTTAAACTACAGACAGGACACTGGTTCTCAATATGCACTAGTAAAATTTAAACTACAGACAGGACACTGGTTCTCAATATGCACTAGTAAAATTTAAACTACAGACAGGACACTGGTTCTCAATATGCACTAGTAAAATTTAAACTACAGACAGGACACTGGTTCTCAATATGCACTAGTAAAATTTAAACTACAGACAGGACACTGGTTCTCAATATGCACTAGTAAAATTTAAACTACAGACAGGACACTGGTTCTCAATATGCACTAGTAAAATTTAAACTACAGACAGGACACTGGTTCTCAATATGCACTAGTAAAATTTAAACTACAGACAGGACACTGGTTCTCAATATGCACTAGTAAAATTTAAACTACAGACAGGACACTGGTTCTCAATATGCACTAGTAAAATTTAAACTACAGACAGGACACTGGTTCTCAATATGCACTAGTAAAATTTAAACTACAGACAGGACACTGGTTCTCAATATGCACTAGTAAAATTTAAACTACAGACAGGACACTGGTTCTCAATATGCACTAGTAAAATTTAAACTACAGACAGGACACTGGTTCTCAATATGCACTAGTAAAATTTAAACTACAGACAGGACACTGGTTCTCAATATGCACTAGTAAAATTTAAACTACAGACAGGACACTGGTTCTCAATATGCACTAGTAAAATTTAAACTACAGACAGGACACTGGTTCTCAATATGCACTAGTAAAATTTAAACTACAGACAGGACACTGGTTCTCAATATGCACTAGTAAAATTTAAACTACAGACAGGACACTGACAAATTCTAGTACAGCCTAGGAACAAAGTGAACGTATCTAATATATGATATTATCGATATTCCTCCCGACCAAAAATATGTTCCGAATTGAAAAATGGGGGAAAAATAACAAAGACGAAGTAGTTTTATCACGGGACATAAATATATGAAGTAGTTTACAAAGAAACACAAAATAAAACAATAATAAGAATGTTAATTATGATGTGACGTTAACGAGAACAAAGGTATCCGTCAATATATCATAGTTTTAGGAGCGGCAATCAGTTCTGCGTGGGTTTACGACAATCTTTGGCTTGCATTGGTTAAAAAGAAGTTTCAGTTGAAAACAGTTGCGATTTGGACACAATTGAAGGTATGTTTTTGGCTTGAAGCAGATCGAAAAAACTTTAGCATATCGGGATGTGCTGACATCAACCGACGAACACTGCCTCAATGGAACGTAAATATGAATTTTAACAAAACAAGGGTCAGTGGGGTCTCAGAAACCTGAAATGCAACTGATATTTGCAGAATGTGTCGTATTTTGTGTTTCTTGTGTTTTTTTTATTTTGTTTTTGTTTTTTTTAATACTTTTGAACACGTTCGCGCCCTCCTCAACGGCCGCCAATATGAGAGATGACCAGAATAGAAGAAAACGAAGAAGTTCACGGAAACAACTTTACTGTCGGCTGGTGTGTTTTCAAGCGAGGCACGTTTTATCACAGTAATATTTAGACTCTATGTCTTTCTCCCGGCATACTCAGTCTTTAGTCAAGATCTAAGACGATGTCCGATTAACTAAAATGCCCTGTTGTAAGATACGTTTAAATATGATAATTTAATATTATTATAGAACGAATCATTTTATAGATTATTATATTGTACCCAATATATTATACTGTTTCGTATTTATTACTATGGGGTTAATAGTTCATTGATTATTGTATCGCACTCCAGATATAGTAGTGATTCTAAATTTCTTTTAAAATGACATGGTGCCATCAGCTAGAATCGAAATCAAAATATATAGTTCTAGCCTAAGTCGTCAAGTTTAAAAAGTATGCTAGATATAGATAGATAGCTCATGACGTTTAAATTTAAATTGAAGTCGATGACAAATTCAAACTTTTACTTTAATATATATATATATATATATATATATATATATATATATATATATATATATGTATATATATAGTAATTTATAAAATATATATGGCGATTAAGCTACACTGAATACTCCGCGTTTCATACACTCTAGGACTCTTAAGCCTGAAGAGTCCTAGAGTGGATGAAACGCGGAATAATCAGTGTAGCTTAATCGCCATATATATTTTATGAATTACTAACTAGCTCTACCTACGTATTGAGCACTTTTGAAGTAAATACTTAAAGTTAACGCATAAATCTATACTTTCGTATATTAATTTTATGTGAGTAAATTAAGTAGTTATATATATATATATATATATATATATATATATATATATATATATATATATATATATATATATACGCACACACATTCGGCGAATGATAACTGGTAATAAATTACTTAAAAGATAAATCTGCTGATTATAAATCTGCCAACCGCTCTCGAACGCCCTTATGTTTTTTATTGTTCTGGATTCTGAGCACACCATCTAAAAATGGTAAATATTTATTATAATTGTCCTGTGGGGATGGATTATCGTAAGAGGTTTGATTTCAACGTTCTCATATCTGTGAATGGCATCAGTCCGCTAAACAATAGACCATAGCGCGGCCGTTAAATGTTTCGGATTCTTAATACGTGAGCTGTCGGCAACATGTTGCTCTGTCTCGATGGACCCAGAAAATAAAAATAAAAACGTTTAATCAATTTTCAACAAGAAAGAAAACGATCCGTCCAACGATAAGAACTGCTTCCTCCCACCAGTGTCGGTTAGGAAGAAACAAAGGGAAATAAATGAATTAAAAAAAAAAAACAGGCTAAAAGAAAAATGAATACGGTTAACGATTATGTCTCGTTAGAACAACCGTATTGTTTTTGTTTGCTCATACAACCTCTCTCAAGGGAGATAATTCATTCTCATATAATTTCTAGAACTTCTGGAATTTTGGAGGGGGAAAACAAAGAATTAAGAATAAAGTTAATAATTTGCAAATCTATGGTGAGATCATTCTTGTTTTCCGAGGCTTTCGCTTTTTGGCAAGGAACGCATGTGTTTATTTGATATTTAGTCACGGTTCATCAAAGCCAATAAGCAACTCGAGAATGATGACACTAAACTTAAACAGCTAGAATCGAAACTATAAATTAAGATTTTTTGTTTGTTTTTGTTTTACGGCATATCAACCCTTTTCGGGTTATTAAATGCCGAATCCAGTGATTTTGAAGAACAATTTTTTAATAGAGTATATTTGTCTTTTAAGTTGGTTTCTATTTAACCCATAGTTGGGACCCTAACAGGTACTACCACTTCGGGTCAGAGTGGCCCTGGGAGCAATGGCAATTAAAGGGTGGTTCCACACTCCCCAAAGCCCGCAAGCTGTGGCCTTGCCATCGGATATAGTTTAAGGTCATATCCAGGACCATAAATTAAGATGAAAGTAAAAAATGTATAAAGGTTTTTCAATTCTGACCCATTTTTGACTCCTTAAAAACTATTTTAACTAAAGAACCATAAAAGAACGGTCCATAAAAATCCAATCATTCGAGGCCCCTAGCGCCGATTTGCGACTTTTAGGTTCGAAAGAGATAGAATTTGAAAATATGAAGACAGACAGACAGACGTATGACCTTTTATATATTAGATTTCACCGGGCGAATATGAATATTGAACTACACACAATCTTTACCAGCCTGATTGCATTAATTCCGTAAAAAATGTCGATCTATTTGTATATTTTTGTATACTTTGTATATGAATAATATACATATATTTTTTATTCCATTTTCACCCCAAACAAGGCACAGTGCCACTTTGAAGATGGGGGCTACTATCGGTGACATAAGTTGCAGGAGTATTATGAAGGGAGATGAGTAGCAAGATGTCTGTTCACATTACACTTGATCTTCTGCATGTCAGTACAGTTGGGAAAGCAGAATCCCGGGAGTTCCAAAGTCTAGCAGTTTGGGGGAAGAAACTATTGCAGTAGAATGCTTTCTTACATATAGGGATCTCTACTGTGAAGGGGTGGGATTTTGCTGATTGTCGGGTTTGTCGAGGGTATTCATGTCGAGGAGGTGCAAGTGCTTGTAGTTTGTGAGAGCATCCACCATTAAAGTACTTGTAGAACAGGCATGGGGATACAACATTTCGTCGATTGGACAGAGGCTGAAGCCTAAATTACAGTTCGAGACCTATCAGGCTGGCGACTCTCTTTTGAACCCTGTCAAGAAGTTAGCGACAAGTAGCAGATGCACCTGCCCAAATGTGACATACATAGGCGAATTTACAGTATACTTTCAGTAGTTTTCTAGTGCAGTAAATAGAGAGCCCACCTTCTTCGCAGCAGTCTTGGCCATGCTCTCAATGTATCTATTCCAGTTTATGTTCCCTGTGAACGTTAGGCCGAGGAGTTTAAAGGAATTACTTTCGCGTAATGTGTTCTTGGCCATAGCTATTGGTGGTAGTGAAGTTTTCTTGTATTTATTGAATTAAATAAGCTTAGTCTTGGCAACATTGAAAGTGACCATCCATTTTTGTCCCCATACCACTACAAATTGGAGGTCATCCTGTTGTGTTTCTGTCATTTCCTTAGATATGTGTTCATTTGTTTTCCCTTTGTGCCTGTTATAGAGAGTGGTGTCATCAGCAAATATACCCATCTCAGGAACAATTTCATCAGGGAAGTCATTTATGAATATCAAGAATAATAAAGGTCTGAGGATTGACCCCTGAAGTACTCCTGCATTTATATCATATTGTTTAGATATACGACCGTCGAGGACAACCTGGATTTTTCTCTTACTTAAGAAGGATTTAATCACATTATGTATTCTTCCAGTGATACCATATGATCTAATTTTCCTTACGAGACCATCGTGCCATACCCTGTTAAAAGCCTTAGATATATCGAGGGCTACCGCTCTAGGCTTCCTTGTTTTGTCCAGTGAACAGTATATACGTAGTTAGGATATCTACTATGAAACGGGCTTGTCTCAATCCATATTGATTGTCGGTAGGAGTTTACGAGCTGTAAGGTGATGGACTAGAGCTTGATTAATTAAGGACTCAAATATTTTTGCGAAAAGCGGGAGAAGGCTAATGGGGCAATAATTTAATGGGTCAGTTCTTTTGCCAGAATTCTCGAAACCTGGTACCACAGAAGCGATTTTCCAGCAGTAAGGAAAGCAAGATTCGTTAAGGAATTTATTGTAAAGTTTGGACAGAACTGGAGCAACGTCAGCAGAGCAATTTTTTGATAGCACAGCCAGGATGAGATCTGGTCCACATGCTTTTGAGGTTCCTAGGTTTTTTATGATACCATGTACCTGGGAAGGGGTGATTTTCAAGTCATCAACTTTGGCGTCTGTCCGCAAAGGAAAGTCAGGGAGGGAGTGGTGTGCTAGGTCCAATGTAGAGTTTGAGACAAACCGACTGGCGAGCATGTTAGTCTTCTCGGTTGCTGTGCAAACAACCTCGTAATCGTTTGATAGTGGGGGAATCGTTGACTGCCCATTATTTACTACACTGTTGTAAATTTTCCAAAAGTCACGAGTTCCTAATTCCTGTGTTTCGATGCGTTTTCTCGTGGATCTAGTGCATTCTGTCTTAGCTGTCGCTATTTCTCTCTTACAATTACTTTTAGCTTCTATATACTTCTGTCTGTTTGAAGTGGACTTACGTCGGTTAAATCTGCGGAACGCATGCTGCCTTTGAGCAATGGCAGCTGCACAAGTAGAAGTAAACCATTAGGAAGAGTGTGGGGCTTGATATAGAATTTCCGTGTGGGAACATGCGCTTCAATTGCAGTTTTGAACCCTTCAGTGGTCTCATTTGCGCACTGTTCAGCTGGAAGAAAAAAAGATATTTCCCCAAGGCGCATCCCTGATGGTTTCCCAGTCATCCTGTTTATAATACCTCGTTGTTTTGAGCGGTGGGTCGTCAGGTTTGTGTCGTGAATTAAGGGCGATTTCTACGATTATCACAATGTGATCAGCATTCCCGAGTGGGCTGTGGGTATTCGTTATACAATCATCGGGAACTGATGTCAGAAAAAGATCTAGAATTAGGCATGCTGATCTTGCTGGTCTGGGAAACGTGTCGGAAATGTAACCGTCTGTGATAGGGAATGATATATATATATATATATATATATATATATATATATATATATATATATATATATATGTTTGGGATTGCCGGTACAGTCGTATGTCAATAGGAGCTGTTCTTTGAGAGCTTATATATATATATATATATATATATATATATATATATATATATATATATGTATATATATATATAACTACTTCATTTATTCACATAAATTTAATATACGAAAGTATAGATTTATGCGTAAACTTTAAGTATTTACTTCAAAAGTGCTCAATACGTAGGTAGAGCTAGTTAGTAATTTATAAAATATATATGGCGATTAAGCTACACTGAATATTCTGCGTTTCATCCACTATAGGATTCGTCAAGCCTGACGAATCCTATAGTGGATGAAACGCAGAATATTCAGTGTAGCTTAATCGCCATATATATTTTATAAATTACTATATATATATATATATATATATATATATATATATATATATATATATATATATATTGACGAAACCCCCCCCCAATGAGATAAATTGTAAAATACTCTCAGAGTCTTTGAAGACACAATTTCGAGGACTCTCTATAAGAATCTTGGATACAAGACCTATGCTATGAAGAGAGGCCAGTTTATGTCCAAGACCACTAAAGAAAATCATCTATTGAGACCCAAGAGACTCTGCACTATCACATAAGCTCAACCCACTCAAGAATAATTAGCGGAACATTTTCATGATCACATTACTCTCAACTGGGTGCCTTCCAGCTCTCAGAACCTTAATCTATTAGATTATTACGTGTGGGGCTTTGATGAAAGAGATGTTTATAGACATCCTCACAAGACCAAATATTCTCTGAAAGCGCCCACATTCATAGTAATTGACAATATCGACGAAGACCGTGTTGCACGAGCGTGCCTAGGTTTAAGTCTCTAATAGAAGCTCTCATTGAAGGAGATAGAGATTTCATTGAATGAAATTTTCAAATAACAGTGTGGCTTTAATTAGATTGCAGATGTGATGCTGTTTGTATTTCTATTATTCTTAAAAATGTAATAAATGTTCTCAAACACCAGACGCGCCCTTTATATGTATGTTCTATATTTCTACATAAATTTAAATCTGTTACACATTATCACTGTAGGAATTTTCGAAAATCACATATATTTTTATGTGCGACCTTTAGCTTTTTCTCTCTCTTGATAAAGCCGGCGAACGTAGGTGAAACGTTGCAAGATTGTAGATTACCCATATTTCCATTTTTAATTCATATACATGTGAATGTGTTTTAGCTTATAATAAAATGTCTCGTCCTCTCAGGCTCAATCTATATTCACTGTGAACATTAAGAGCATGCATCCATTAAACACTGTTTAAATCAAGAAGTTGTCAACCACCTGAGCAAAAGCTATATACTTAGGAGTAAGAAATGTTGATTCTGCAAGTGAAAGCTTACGTGCTGAATTTAATGCGAAATCGAGTCTTTCTTCAGAAGCTTGGTTGCTATCGAATATCGAGAAAATTGGTTCACAAGATTTGATCTATCAACTCTCCTCTATTTGATAGATCTATCAAAATAGTCGCCGATGGGTTAATGTCTGAAAGGCATAGTCCCAATATCCGCGTGCCTGAAAGGTCTATTATGTAGACACATTATTTCCAATAGTCAGCAATGGATCTTCAAATCATTTTCAGAAATCTATCGTTTCCATCTACGCAGATTAATTATCAAATGTTCTCTTATTCCTCCTTCCGACCTGGAACGTGTGGAGGACAAATAGTATTGTTGCCTCCTATAAATCTGAAACGATCCTTATTGCCTTTCATCACTAACCCTATGATCCTCGAGTTGGCACAGTTACAATGAATGCGCCTTTGCTTGAAGAAGCCTTTGTTTTGAAAAGCGACTTGGACTATCTCTAGATCTGAGATTCGAATCTGTTTCCAAAGCCATGAGAAAATGGTTAGATCATTCTACCGCTCTAGAAACTACCTCACTTTCTACTTTTTTTTACTAATGCATTTTTCATTGTTTTAGTATTGATTAGTTTCGTCTTCTTATTATCGATTTTTTAATCTAGTTTTACTTAATCATTACTTTAAAATAAGGTTGTAATAGGGTAGTAATAAGGTTGTGAATCGATGTGAAGATTTTTATGTCAGAAAAGGTCTTGTTAAACTATGCACGCACCGATGAACAAATACTTACCTGTATTTAAAGAATCCAGTACTCTGTATTTGTAAAGCGATACGTCTTGCATATCTAAGTTATTAGTGGCTATCTTATAATCCATCGAACATATTGGAGACAGTTCATAAAGGTACGGTAAATGTCACCAACCCTTTTTTGCATTGCTCGCTGATGTAGCTAATGAATCATTTATACATTTTTTACTATGCGCTGCAGGGAAAGCAAACCAGAATTGACCCAAATGCTTCTTACTTCTTTTTACATTAACCGGAAGATGTCGTCAACTAATCTGTGCTATTTTATAGCGAGCGGACAAAGCCATATTTTGTTAATAATTTTTTCACAAACGGTTTCGGTCCTTAAAATGCATCCGGTATTGAAGCTCCGAATTTATGAGCTTCCGAAAGTGTGGAATAATCCTATAGTTACCATGATTCTTAAATTTACTCGGACACATAATGAGAGTATCTGCCAGGATCTACTGTATGGGTTAAATGAAATTTTCCTGGACAAGACACTAAACGCTGATACTATTGAAATATGTTCGCGTTTAAACCACATTACAACTTCGAAATACATATTTCCCATGCATTTAAACTTTTTTTCGTCTTATCAGACTGAGTTTTTAAATCTGTCAACACTTGCACCCCCCCCCCTCGCCGTTACCCGTCAGTCAGAATCTGCGACGGTAAGTGAACGAGTCGGGCAAACGCAATATTCATTTCTGAACTTCTGGCAGGGAAGAAGAGAGAAATACAGAAATCTAACCCCCTTTTTTGTGCCATCTTGGCTAGTTACAGTAAACACAAATAGCACTTAGACATCTACCTCCACCCTCACCTGGCGACAGTGAAGGAAGATGGTTGAATTACAAAAGTGTGAAGAAGAAGAAGAAGAAGAAGAAGAAGAAGAAGAAGAAGAAGAGGGTGGGGTAAGAAATAAAAACAAAAACGGAAAGAGGTTCAAAAATAATGTTTTTTAACACAGTTACATTCACGCTAATACGAATCGAATCATGTACACACATAAAACTATCAGCACGGAAATCAACATTTTCTGGCTACTATCAGCTTCACGATTTGTTGATTTCTCTGCAATGACCCAAGAGTGTGAATTCTATATCGTAAGGGACTCTTTGTTATGACGGGACAAGATCAGAGCCATACTTCAAAACGGATTAAAGAAACTGGTTCATCTACAATAACCAATGATTAATAAAGAGTTTGCGTTTCAGCCAATTAACATCCTAATCATTGTGCGAAGATCACAGGGTAATATCTGTTCTGATATTACGCTTCACCTTTTCTGTTCTCGGTCAGTAAAGGAGAAATCCATCATGACCGAGAGAATTTTTATTTTTGTTCCTATCTAGAGTGCCCCTTTTGGGGGAGTTGGATTCCCACATTAAAAACCGACCTGTGTCTAGCTTTGCCCTCGTGAGGAGTCAATGAGAAGGAACATCCCAACCATCTAATGTTTTTCATGAAATATCTTTTGCGTTGTTTGTCATTGCAAGGTCTTTAACAAATATGAATGTAGATATCGGGATTGGAATATTTGCGAGGGATACAATTTGGCAGAACACAGAACTTCTTTTATAAAAATACATACAAGCAGACAGATATGTAAAAGTCGAGGCTATAAAACTAGTCATTCTCATATGGTATAAAAATGAAAGGACTACTTTTATTATGAATAATTATTAAATATCGTCTAAATAGAGCCGAGAGCGTAAAATCTACAAAATACAAGAACTTGACAACAAAGTGCCTTCTGAAAGAAAGAAACGGTAGACGGTTGTTGTCTGAGCAACATATCTAGTAATAATGTTTGAAAAACAATGTTTAAATAAAATTCTTGGGGACGAAGCTGTACTGAATACAGAATCACCACCATTTGATCGGAGATCTCAAAAACACGTCTGTTCTCACTTAAATCTAAAAGGCTAGTCCTATCTTGATATTTTACTATATCATTGTGTAAGAATCTTTACATGATTTTTCTTTCAAAAAACATATAAAACGTGTTGTGTAATTTTACGTGGTCTTAAGAAGAGATTAAGATTCATGGAATTTCTGTTTATTGGTGTCCAATAATTATTGATGAAATTTAATGAGGGCGAAACTCGAGGCTGTAACTTCCAGTTTGTTGGCTTCCGTCGATATGAATCACTTTCAGAGTAAGGGGGAAATCAAACCGCTTAATAAATTTACTATTTGTGTAGTTATTTAGCATCGTTATTTGGATGATTATTTATCATTATCATGGTTATTTAGATGGTTATTTAGCGTGGTTATTTGGATGGTTATTTAGCGTGGTTATTTAGATGGTTATTTAGCGTGGTTATTTGGATGGTTATTTAGCGTGGTTATTTGGATGGTTATTTAGCGTGGTTATTTGGATGGTGTATGTTGTGCGCGCGTATGTGAGCAAAGTAAACGACCCGACTTAACGAGTAATCTCGTGCAGAGGGCGTGGTGTTAAAAAAGTGCATATTTGCTCACAGTGCTGACTTTGTTTCATAACATAATACTCTTCCCCCGCAACAGGACAAAACAATCGGCCAATAAATAACATCTTTTGTTATTTTAAAGTAAACACTCTACCTCGCTTCTCTTTTAGTTTTTTAGTTGTTTTTTTTTTGTTGCTCCCATTACAAACTTTAGCCATCGTTTAAATAATGTTTTCGAAAAAAAAAAAGAAATATTTTTTGGCAAGTGTTTTGACGCGTAAAAATGCAACTTTATGTCCTAAAACTTCTCTCATTACATGACCGATTCCTAGCCTTACACAGACTTAAAATAAATTGCTTGAACACTGCGTGAATCACAAATATATATTCCTTTTTATGGTTTATCGTGTTAGTGTAATTTTACACCGGGACAAATATACTTACCCTAACAAACAAGAAACTAAATAAATAAATTATAAAATAAGAAAATCGAAATTAAAAATAAAAATTCGCCCCTAACCATCCTGCACCCACCTTTATAACCACAAAAAACTATAAATACACCAAACCTCAAAGAGAAAGAAAACAATAACAACCACAATCGCTCCTGACAACTATCGGACGCACTGATAGAAAACGCTTGAGAAGAATATGGGTGTAACAACGACTTCTGCGTGCTATTATATATAAATGCCAGCTGAAAAAAAAGACCGCTCGGCGAATTGAAAAGACGTCTAGAAAAATCGGAAAAAAGAATAACTCTGTCGTGTTCAATCAGACGTGCTTGAATAATGACTCGCTGCCAATATACATATATATATATAAATATATATATAAATAAACGTGTCTGTGTATCTGTCTGTGCGTCTGTATGTGTGTCTGTGTGTGCACATTTCCATACGCAACAACTCTGTTAGTTTTAAGTCTACAGACTCGAAATTTGATACACAGGGTACTGAGATTTGGGAAAATCGATGTGATCTGTTTTTGGCCAAACATTTGGAGATTAAGGGGCCAAAGTTCAACTTTAGCTAAGGTTTTCTTTTTTCATCCTCATGTAGTTAAATTCTGTTTTTAAAAATTAAGACTTTTGCGAAATCGGCTTATGCAAATTCTAAGCCTATTTCTATTTAACAATTTTAGTAAAGGCTTTTTTTCTCTTTCTTCATCGTTATATAAATGAGTTCTCTTTTGTCATTATAAACATTTTAAAAGTCGGATTATGTAGGTGCTAAGTCTGCGATAGGTTAAAGTTAAACTATTTTTCGTTCCGGGAATTTAAACAGCATTCTTTTTTTTTTTTTTTGCATTTTTTTTATTCAAAGCTTCTTTAGACTATATATTTTGTGGCAATAAAAGGGAACAACTACATTTAGCCAAAATGCCAAAGCATTCACATAAAATCTACAAGTATATAAGATTGACCGGGGTATATAATCAACGGCCACAGCTAAGAAGATTAAAGAGTAGGATTTGTCGATGGGCCGAGTATTTGTTGTAATTATTTGTGATCTTCCAAACCACATCCTTAGATCATTTGTTGACAGTTATGCTGACGACACTACTATCTATTCTTCGAAGACCGTAAACGACCAAGTTCTCCCTGATTCTGCCATCAATCGAAATGAATGGCTCTTGTCTTGGGGAGGCTTCATGTTTTTACAAGCTTCTGGGCTTGACCTTTACTCCTGATTTGAAATGGCACACGTATATCAAATACATTATCAAGGTCGCTGAAAAAATGGTGGGATCCTTCTATCGCTCCAGTAGATATCTCACTCCTGATCCAACCAATATAAAAGCCAGGTTCGGCCAACGATGGAGTACTGTTGCCACATCTGTGCAGGGGCTGCTAGAAGGAGCTTATCTTGTCTTGACAGAGTTCAAAATAGACTTCGAAGCTTAGTGGGGGTTGCCCTTTTCTCTTCCTTGCAACCTTTTTCCCACAGAAGAGGCGTAGCGACCCTGTCCCTGCTTTATCGTTACTTTCATGGCAGGTGCTCACCTGAACTCCAATTCATGCTCCCTCCTCGCCAGACTTTGACGAAAAATACTCGTCTAGTCAGAACCACTATCAACAATTTCCCACACTCTTTATCAGTGCCTACACCTAAACGTAGATTCCATGAACAGGGCTTCTTCCTGCTCGCCTGTGGAACTCTATTCCGTTTGCCTGCTTTCCAACGGACTACAATCTGATTTTCTTCAAGTCCAACGTGAACAAGTTCTTATTGAACCATCCCCCTGAGTAATCCAACTCAGAAAATTCCCACTAATGTTTACTACGCTAAAATCACAATCACAAAATGTATACCCATTAACCCTTCTCCTCGAGTGGTCCCTGGGCTTTGATAAATTTGTGACCCCCATGTAAAAAAGACGCTGTAGCTTCAATGTAAGAACGTAGTTTCAAAATAATTTATACGCTTTTTAAAGCTCTGTGTTATAGATACTCAAGTTTTATAGTGCACTAAACACTTCCTGAATTTGATTTGTCTGGTTTCCCTAACTCTGGAACGGTAAGAAGAAATGTAACATGCGAGTTCAGTAAATGGAAAACAAAGCAGTTGTGTTTAAACGCATGTTATTCGTTAGAAAGAATGTCTCTCTCTCTCTTGTTACCTCGATGTTGTCCACGAGTATCATAACTGGTGTAAGTTAATAAAAAAGGTGTTTACTCGATGTTATCCGGGACTTCTACTACTACTACTACTACAAATAATAATAATAATAATAATAATAATAATAATAATAATAATAATAATAATAATAATAATATAACAACAACAGCAATAACAACAACAATAACAATAATACCAACAATAATAATAATAATAATAATAAGAAGAAGAAGAAGAAGAAGAAGAAGAAGAAGTTAATCTGGAGTGCCGAATAGTCTAGATAAATCAATCCTACACAGAGAACGTTTATTTTAAACAGCACATTTTGGATGAATGGTTTTTCCCTGTATTTTGTCGTACTATTTTATCACAGGACAATTATTTTGCATGGTTCGGGAATTGGCGTTCAATATCCTAGATGGAGCAGTATGTTTACACGCTAGGGTGCAAGGGGGAAATGATCTTCATTGCGTGTATTTTACAGATGCCATAATAAATTATAAAAGATAATCTAAAATATCTTCTAGATATATTCGAGAAATGAGACCGTTGTCCGAGATTGAATAGCGATAAACCAATGATCCACCCTACCATACATTTATTGTCAACAAAACAAGTGAAATCGGCCATTTTCCAATCAAATCCATTGAAAAAATAGTTCTTCTTTGGACACCCCCCACGCAGTGTACCGGGAGGAAGCTTCGTATGGCCTCCATTGCACTGTAGAGAATCTACTGTTAATTTGGTGAAAATTATCTGTAAGGGCTTCACGCAATTTTTAAATGCAAACGTAAAGTATCATGGTTCAGTTGTGTTCTAAATAGAAATATTCATTCTGAAAATGCCCACCTGATAAAAAAACAACTGTTTATTTTATTAATTCATTTTTTTACAAAATTACTTAAAATTAAACTTACAATAGTCACGTATCATGATCCATTTTGCTCTTACAAGAAACATTCATTTCGAAAACGCCCTTGTCTTATTAAAAAATCTACAATATATTTTATAGATTGGGCCTTTCTACTTCTGATGTCAGGTTGTATAAAAGTGATAATTTGATCAAAATTGCACTTATATCTTAAAGCGAATTTTTTTATATTATCGATTTTCGATACTTATCAGATGCATTTCAATACAAAACCTACGTAAAAACACTCTCAGACAAATCAGGTTTATTTGTCAACGTATGAAATTTTAATAGAATCGGTCCAGTCGTTTGTGAGTCTATTGGGAACGACCTCTCTCACACACATACAAATTTCCTTACCGGATTTTCCGGAGAAAAAATGCTGTTATGAATCGAAATATCGAATTTAATTTTAATAAATAAATATGTTCATTTATTGAAAGAGATTCTGCACTTGCAAACAAGTTTAACCGTTTAATTTTTTAAATGTTATATATATATATATATATATATATATATATATATATATATATAAAATTTTAATAATTTAATAAATTTAAAAATTTATGAAGGGGAAAGTTTAAATTTCAAATCAAAAGGTTTTTGTTATTCTATGTAAGACAAAGAATACATTCGAAATACTATAATTCCTTACCCTATAGGATTTCGATGTCTACCATCTCTTCAGAGGAGAAAATATTAACAAATTGTTTACACCTTATTTGCTAAAGTCAGTGAGATATGGAAAATTGCCATCAAAAGTTGTTTAAGTATTTAAATGTTATAGAGTAATGGAAGTTAATGAAAAGGATATAAAAATTCACATCCAAATTGCATGGTAAAATCCGAAGTGAATGCCTTTGATAGCAGTGTGGTAAAATGATAAAACTGTATTTTGAGTATCCACATCACGAGGTAATGGTCCGAATTAGGCATTTTTCTGGAGCAATTTTCTTTGTTTATATAATGGGTCCGGTAAAATGTAATTTTTATATAGGGCATGTGGATCTGTTTATTAATAAACATATAATTTGATATATTTAATATTTTTTTATAATTATAGAACATGAGCTTCAAATTACACTCCAAAATAACTTTAAATTGTTAATAAAAAATGTAAAACCGCTTTCAGGCCAGGAGAAACTGAACTGATAAGAAAAAGGAAAATGAAAAAAAGAAAAACAACGAAAAAGGAAAAAGAGAAAAAAGAAAAAAATTTAAATTAAAAAATTATTTTGCGTGGCCTGTCTACTGAAAGCATTTTTATTTAAGATGGGAGTCCGATTTTGATCAAATAAACACTTTTATACAAGCTAACATCACAAGTAGAAAGGCACAGCCTTTAAAATATATTTCCAATGTATTCTTTGTCTTACATAGAATAACAAAAATATTTTTATCTGTAATTTACACATTTCACGTCATAAATTTAAAAATTTATTGAATGACTAAAATTTGATTTATTTGCTCTATCTTGTATATCGAGCAATTTTATTTGGGTGGGATAGTACTTATAGAATATTACTGCCAATAATATTTGTAAAACTTATAATCATAGGTGTCCATACCAGTTGATTGTTAGATAATTTCATCATGATCCATGTCAAAGGAACCTTTATCTAAAATTTCAAGTGCGTAGATCCAAAATTGTCCGAGGAGTTTGGTAGAGTTCTCAAAGGTCATATCGTTGAACTTTGACCCCTTAATCGCCAAATTACTGGCCAAACCCCGATCACATCGATTTTCTCGAATCTCAGTACCCTGTATATAAAATTTCGAGTCTGTAGACTAAAAATTGACAGAGAGATTGCGTAGGGAAATGTACACAGAAACACACACACACGTTCACTTTTATAGATATACTAGCATTTCAGCCCGGCGTTGCCCGGGTGTTTGGATGTGTATGTTGAGCAAAAAAAAAAAGTGGTAGTAGGAAGCTAGGCTCGAACCCGTACCGCAAAGGAGAAAAAGAACGGGGTAAAACCTTACGTTTATGCTGTTACGACCACCGCCAAACCGGAAGCTACATTTTTTTAAAATTAAGGCTAGACAATCTAAAGGAGAGGATAACTTTAAAAAATATCGGCGAAACAAGTGACTCCCACCCCCTAGAAAAGTGCCTAGTTGAAGGGGAATATATTAATGTTTTTAGCCAATTTTTCGATATGTGTCGTATGAAAGATCGAATGTTAAAATGATACTGATTTTGGTAAAATCCGTCGTCTTTATTGTAAGTTTAAGGCAGACATGCAAACAGACATACATACATACATTTATATATTGGTAACTAAACTTTTTGACCCAAACTGATGAAAAAGCTTGCCCTATCTCTGAATACCCTTTATGTACATGTATATATATATATTCAAGCAGTCAGATACTTTGCTTCATTATTCTTTTTAAAATTTTTTTTTCGATTTTCCGTATCATCTTTTTCATATCAAAATCGATCAAATTTATTATACATTTTAGTTTTCACTTTTTTACTTTCCATTTTGGCTCATATTCATCTTCACCTCCTTAACACCTAAAGATTATTCCCAGTCGAATCTAAAGCGCTCCTGATAGCTATGGAACTTTCATCAATATTTCCGATAAAATAAAAAAAGTGTCATAAAGCAAATTATCTCTTAATTAAAAACGCTGCTTACACACACACACACACACACAAACATATATATATATATATATATATATATATATATATATATATATATATATTCGATAATCGTACCCATTGAGCTAATGTACCATGTGTATTGTCTTTTTTTTTTGTATTTTACTTCAGTAAACTTTAAGAGATCAAGGGTCTCCCTCCTGGAGCTAACACTTGATTCCGTTATGATTTAAATTTATATCCGAAGGCTCTTTTAAGATTAGATACTGTTCCCTTTATGGCTGCTATCTGTATTTCATTACAGCTTGGTCTTCCAGGGATCGCTTCTAAGTATTTATGGAGATTCCTTTTTATTAAGCCAGTTGCTCCTGTCACAACCGGTATAATATTTATTTCTCTGTGTGTCATTAGCCATGTATGGTTAACTCAACTACGTCGTCAATTTCATCGCAGTCCAAAATCTCAGTAAAAAATTGGCCACCATATCAACCACGAAGCATTCGCAAGAAAAGGTAATAACGAGATTAAAAATTCCATTATTCAAAAATCTCAGTGACTCAAAATTGTAACTCCTCCTCATTCTGTTCCTCCATATCTTGTTAAGGAATTCGGTGTGTTTTTTACGTCACCCACTAAGGCACTATCTGCCATTATCTATCAAGTACGTCGGCGGAACCAACAGTCACCAAAACGGAAAAAGACAAGCAATAAATAAACAAAGAAAAAGCTTCTTTTTTTTTAAATTTGTTGATGAACAATTAGATGTGGGGTGGTTCCGGTTTCAGGATCTAGTTTCCGGGGAATAGGGAAGCGTCGTGGGAGTGGGTGTGGCCGATTTAGGGGATACGAGTAAAAAACAAAAGTGGGCCTAGTTGTAACATTTTCGGTTTCACACGTGTTTGGGGAGGGAATGAGTTCACAATCTGGTTAGCAGGCAGTCATGCAGACATCAACTGTCATTAAATAGTTCGGGTTACTCGGTGACGTCCGGGATTAGGCCAATGACGATTGGTTTTGTTTGCACTTCATATCACAGTGTTGACGGGATCTTATTTTAGAGTTTGTTTTTTGTTGATGGCATAGACTTCGTCAAATCTGTCAACCGACCCCACCCCGCGACACTAAGCTCCTACCGTATTCACTCTAGTAAGGCCCTTTTTCACCCTCTGTAATGGTTTTCTCTTTTTGTTTATTTTAGATGCGACCTTGTAATTATAGATGGAGGTTCGTCAGTCAGTTGCGGGATCAATTGCTTGGATATTTAATCGGTTTCCTGATGATTAAAATAGCAATTACATATGTAAATATTGGCATTAAAAATACACACCATGTTTTGAACTCACAACAGTCCTCCAATCTCTGATTTTCTTTTTATACGATGATATATTCGTCAATTACGTGTGCAGATAATCGTAATAGACGTGTTTCATGTAGGTTCAGATATGGCTCGTCGATCTGATCCGAGATCTGACTTTTCTCCTGTATACATACCACTTGTAGAAAGTATCTATCGCAGAGATGTTGACTGCTCTGTCGTTCCCGATCTTGTGCTATTCGCGTTCTTCATTGTGGGCGGATTCAGCAATTGTGGTCCATTTATGGCTGGAATAACGTCAAGAACATCTGTTTTAGACTGAAATACAGAATACAAACTGAATTATCTAGAGGACACCTTCAAACTGTTCTCCGACGATTTTCCTTTGGGCAACTCATTGTAAAACAGCCGTTTTATAAAACATTCCAAATCGAGTTTATTTTTCCATAACTAGAACAATAATTCCTTCCTACAACTATGCCTAGCATAAGGCGAAATTTCAATGAAGGTTTTTCTTCTCTCCGCGGAACATATTATCAGAAGGTATATCCTTGCAGACTAAAACACGACGGTTTTTAAATAAATGTCAACAAATAATTTTATAACCGTCTCGTTTTTTTTTGTTTTTTATTCATGGTTTCCAATCCGCTCTTCATATTCTTCATTATTCAACAAACAATTCATTATCTCAGAAAGCAACTGTTAGAACGACACAAAAGTACAATGCAAAGGGAGTAATTCTTTACTTCTTTGGGGAAAGTTGCCTCCTTTTGTCTGAGTCCGAGAGTTTAATTTTTCGTGATTTCTCACGAGATTAACGACCGGAATTGGGAGAGTGGAGGGAACGAGAGTGACTTCCAAAATGGAGAAATGAGCATCATTCCCCTGTCTATCATCCTTGGACTACTAACCTTTTTATATATTATGTTTAAAGTGTCCTTATGTGTGTGTTTGCCTTCATAATAAATGTGTATCACCAAGCAACCATGGATGATTGTCTTATGCTTTTCTAAATTTTCCATGGGTTATTTTCTTGCACTCATACTTACGTAAAGGCTGGACACCCTGCAGTAAGATATTTCATGTTTTATTAATGCTAACGCAATACACTATATAACAGCAGTTTTTGATAGCCCGTTTCTCATTGATAGAGAAACGCAAAAATAATCACAAAATGTTCAAGTAGTATTTTTATCAGAGGTTTGGTCCATCAAAATGTCTATCACATTTGTTATAAATAACATTTTCCTTGTTTTGTCAGGCTTGATTTTAACTTGTTTTTTTATATAATTTAATATACTCATTAAATGGATGCATTTTTGTTCCTTCATTTTTAAATTGTTGCCGATCTTTTCTGCTCTTTTTTCCTGCTTTTTTATCCTTTTGTTCTTTTCACATTTTTTTTTGTTTTTACTTTTACAATTGTCTTCTATTGCCTCACATCCATTCTCTCCATCTTTTTCTCCTTTCACTTCATATAGCGGAGTTCCCACCCTATGTAAATCTTCATTTTCAATTCAACCTTTTGTAAAAGTTTGGTTTTTGGTACCAGGTTAAAGCCTAGGGTCTAAGTAATAATTTTAGTAGGAGTAGACAACGATCATACATTATACATTTCCGCCATTTTACAAAATGGCTGCCAATCAAATCTAATTAATGTTGATATCTTGGAAAGCAAAAAACCTAGAAACATAAATTTGTTATCTATCCAGGTTTTCATAGTCAAGGAATCCAATAAAATCATTTTTGACTACATTGGAGTATATTCTGTCTTGAAAAGTTAAATTACACGACACGCGTCATAGTACAGTCAGATTTTTCTGCTGTGTTTATGTTCACGTGTACAGGTTATGGAGGCTAATTATATACTGTGACTATT
The DNA here is from genome assembly GCF_053919585.1 of Euprymna scolopes. Taxonomy (NCBI): domain Eukaryota; kingdom Metazoa; phylum Mollusca; class Cephalopoda; order Sepiida; family Sepiolidae; genus Euprymna; species Euprymna scolopes. Next base: position 11,672,966 of record NC_136490.1, read on the forward strand.
TTACATAGATATGTAATGATTAATCTCAAACTGGAGCATCCGACTCGTAACAATACTTACATGAATTTTCTTTTCTTTCCATGCTAGTGTGATGTATCAGGCGATTAACTTTGAGTTGTACATCTCTGTCAAGTAAAAACAAACGGGGAACTTGTCTGTCCTCTTGACAACCCAGTTCGCGTACGTGAAACGGAAGCATACAAAGATATTATTCCGAGATGTTAATGTCGCACCTCACCCAAACTTGGAACTTCCAGATGAAACAAGTATGCAAGCAAATCGGTCATCCTGGCACAAAACATGTCGTCAGTTGTACAACGCATCAGCACTTGAGCAGGCAAGGACACGTTACTCCAAAGGTTTGCAACCTCAACGCAAACGACCAAGATCTAACACAAAAAACTAATCGAAAGTTATGGCTCTTCTGTAATGGAACAACGCGTGAAGGTGAATATTCATTCCAAAAAGTTTCCCTCACGGATGACATCTATGAAGAAGCAGTTTCACTGGGAGAAGATCGACTTGTAGTCCGACCTACAGAAGGAGATCTAGAAGGTATTGAAGCTGAGTACCATCGACATTGCTACATTAAATTGAATCGTCGATGTGATGAAATGCTATTGAGTATAAGACAAGGTCAAGTTACCCAATAACAGTGGAAAATGAGCTATAATCTATCGGGAAAGAAATTGCCGGAGGTGTAAAATCTTTGCTCTCCAAGATTTAACATATATGATGACAGAAAGGTTGGAACAGCGTGGAATTTTCAAGAAGTTAAACGGCATACGCCTGAAAGACAGTGCTTGAACCTTTCCCACACCTTACAGAAGGAAAAGGAACCCGAAATCGATTATTCCTTGTATGTCCAGAGACGTCTAGAAAATCATCTCTAGCGCAAGGTAGACACCAGAGGAAGAATCACATACTATACTAAGTGCAGCATCAATTCTACGTAAAGCAATTTGGGGTCATGGTACTGCTTTGGATTTCAAGGGGTTGTTTCCTGAAGGTTGTGAGGAATCTGCTGTTCCATTAAAGCTAAAATATTTCTTTCGTCGACTGCTTCATGGTCGTAAATCATCTCCTATGAAAGACAATTCAAGGCCAGTTCTCTCCAAGAGTCAACTGATCATGTTGAACACCACTTCTCTTCCTGCAAACAATAGATGTGGGCCTCTTCTTGCAGTGTTTTTGGCTTTACAACTGCATTCCCAAAACAAGGAGCAAGAAACTGGTAGAACCGTTACATCAATATTGTCTGAGCGTGTCATATAAAAGAGTGTTTATTATTGAAATTTGCTATGCATAAGTTACTGTTACACTAGACAATAAAGATTGTGTAAACAATTCTGCCGCAATATTTGTATGTGTCTTAGAATCAAGAGAAAATAAACAGTATGATTACTTTCGGAAAAATGTGCTGGACACAAATAATATACCGCTGCAAGCTCCAATCAAGAAAAATACATTTCTTCTATTCGATACGGAGAAAACTAAAAAAGGGACAGCAGTTCAGAAGCAAGTGAAGAACTTGGAACAACATGCAGATCTGTAGTGACAATCATTCATTATAGGTGATCGCCGGGGTGGAAATTTAGAGGAATTTCTCCGTTATGAATCCGCATTATCACCTCAAGCACTGGCTTCTGAAGCGTCTATAAACACTTGTAACAAATCAGATTTATTAGCGTGCATCATAGAAGCATGTGCATGTAGATGTGAATCTCGTCGCACCAGATAATTATGGAGTCGTTATTGATGTCGGCGCACTGATTCATTCTCTTCCTGCCACAACTGTCCAAGGAAAAACATTTTATGAATATTTCACCAAAGTATTTTGCTAATGAATCCAGCATGAGTCGAAAAGAGCAGCGAGAGTGAATATTGTATGGGGTCAGTATCGCTCAATGTCGATCAAAGCTTACACAAGAGAAAAAGGAGTGAAAGGTACACGACAGCAAGTATCTGGTACTGCCAAAGTGCGTGGAAATTGGCAAATTTTTTTGTCTAATGCCAAAAAATAAATGAACTCTTTTTATCCTGTCAACGAGCACTGTGCAAACACGATTTCAAGATGGCAAACCGGTTTATATAACTTCTAATAAGCTAGTCCTCGATGCAGGGAATGGATCGCCCATGAGACTATGTAATCGCGAGGAGGCAGATACTCATGTCCTGGTACATCTTCTTCATGCCCTCCAATATTCATCACTAGAAATGGTCTATACTGACGACACAGACGTTGTTGTAATACTTCTGCGTAACTTTCATCATATAAAGGCGGTAAATCCAAAGTCAGGAATTTGGATTTCTTTCAAAATAGGAAAGACAATCAACATGATATCCCTCAACAACATTGCCTCCTAGGTGTGACAACATGCAAAGCTTTGGCTGTCTTTCATGCTTTTACTGGGTCAGGCAACAATTCAGTTTTCAAATACAAAAGTAAGCGATACTTCCTCAAGCAGAAAGAAGAGGTTCTATCCCCATTGAGTGAGTTTGCGATAATTTCTAACACTCCGTTTCTTATATCGCCTAAGTTGAGTGAGGTTGTGAGTTACCTTGTTTACAAAATGTACTTTGACGAACCTATTACTGACGATGCCAATGTTGATTTGTTTGTTTGTTTGTTTTTGTTTTATGGCATATCAACCCTTTTCAGGTTATTTAATGCCGAATCACGTAATTTTGAGGAACAATTTTTTTAATAGAGTATATTTGTTTTTTTTTTAAGTCGGTTTCTATTAACCCATAGTTGGGACACTGGGTCAGAGTGGACATGGGAGCAATGGCAATTAAAAAGTGGCTCCACACTACCCAAAGCCCACAAGCTGGATCCTAACCATCGGATATTGTTTAAGGTCATATCCAGGACTGCCAATGTTGGCTTTGTTCGAATGAGAGTTTTCGGTCAAAGGACTCCGGATGTAGAAAGAATACCTCACACAAGTAATGCACGGGAACATCTCAAGAGGAGTGTCCATCAGGCGAGCATCTGGACTACAGCACACAAGCCCAAGCAATCATGGATGGATAGAAAAAGATGACACATTGGTTCTAATATGGACCACATTGCCCCTTGCTAAGGATGTGTTTAATGTAGACGTGAAATGCACATGCAGAAAAAATTGATCATCATGCAAAAGTGTAATGCAAAAAGCCCGCCTTAAAGTGCACACGTTTATGCAAGTGTAATGCAAAAAGCCCGCCTTAAAGTGCACACGTTTATGCAAGTGTAATGCAAAAAGCCCGCCTTAAAGTGCACACGTTTATGCAAGTGTAATGCAAAAAGCCCGCCTTAAAGTGCACACGTTTATGCAAGTGTAATGCAAAAAGCCCGCCTTAAAGTGCACACGTTTATGCAAGTGTAAATGTTCCGACTAAATGGTCATGATTGTAGTGAGAATAAGTAATGATTTTTTGCACTTGAATAAAAGAACAATGAAAATAGCTTATATTCATGTTATTTTTCAGAATTTACATTCCAATGTGTTCAATTGTTAACATACATAGTTCTGTTACATTGTACTATATTTTTGTCGTGTAATTTACCATTTAAAGACAAATAAATACTAAATAAATAATGTAGTCAAAATGGTCTTATTGGATTCCTTGACTATGAAAACCTTGGTATAGGCACTAAATTTACATTTCTTCCTTGAATAGTTTCCAATATATCGACGTTAATAAGATTTGGTTAGCGGCCATTTTGTAAAATGGCGGAAATGTATGAAGACGCAATCTGATCGTTATTACTTAGACCCTAAGCTTCAACCTAGAACCAAAAATCAAACTTTTATAAACAGCTGAATTCACTGATCCCTCTAGCCCTCACTAATATTTCTTTTAGTTCCAGTGTCCAACTTTTTCTGAGTTATTTATTTCATTTTCATATCTTTTTAGTTTTTTTTTTTTCTTTTTAATTTTTTTTCAATTTACTTTCCTTTTTACTTTTCTTCGTTTATTTTATAAATTGACATTTTCCCTTCTTTTTAGCGTGGGTTTTTATGTACTGTCTGTTACTGTTATTCAGCATTAAGTATATTATTATTATTATTATTATTATTATTATTATTATTATTATTATTATTATTATCTGTTCTGTATTGGTGATATTACTATATTGTTCTTGTGTCCGTTGTTATACTTCATTTTAAAATATAAATTTATTTTTATATTTAAGTTTTAATTATAAGTTTCATTTGTCTGTTATAATTAACGTGATGATTGTAATTTGTTATACAAAAATTTTCATTGAATTTTCGTTTATATTGACATGTACACTTATATATAATACTTATATATAAAATATAATGTTTTTTAGTCATACTTAATTTTTAAATGTAATTTTAATGTGTCCTTTATTATTATTAATAACTCAACAAGTAAATATTATTACTATTTCCTATGAGGAGAAGAGTAAATTATTTGTTGTATTTGCTGTAAAATTTAAAAATACGTTTATTTGTTGTTTATACTTAGGATTAAACTATAATTTTTAATTGTCTGTTATTAAGATTAAAATATGATTTGTAATTTGTCCATTATATTTAAGATAATGTGTAATTTTAATATAATTAATTTTAATATAATTGTATTTCCAGTTATAATACTTAGAGTAGGCAACCAATCGATTTGATTGAAAATAAGCGATCTATATATCTACAAAAGTGAAATTGTGTGTCTGTGTTTTTCTGTGTATGTACATTTCCCTACCAAATTAGTCTGTCAATTTTCAGTCTACAGACTCCGATTTGACATAAGGGGTATTGAGATTTGAGAATTTATTTTACATCTGTTTTCCTAAAGAAATTTGGCTGTCAAGGGGTCAGAGTTCAATGATTTAACCTTTGAAACTCTATCAAACTCCTCCGCCAATTTTGGGTCTAAAGATTTGTCATTTTAGATGTACGTTACTTGGACATGAATCAAACTTTATAATTTTATTTGATCCCAAAAATAAATGTTAATGGTAAAAATTAAAGTCAAAGTTTTAAAGAAAATTGCCTCCGTGGTCTCTACCAAATTACTCAGACAATCTTTGGTCTAAACATTTGAAAATTTACGTAAAGTGTATTCAGAACTAGGGAAAGCTTTTTAATTGGTTGTTCGCCGAACATTTGACTGCCAATGGGTCAAAGCTTAAAATATTTTACCTTTACGGTCTCTAGCAAACCATTTAGCCAATTTTGGGTCTAAACAATTGAAATTTTACATAAAGGGTATTCAGACATGCAGCAAGCTTTTAAATCAGGTTTTGGGCAAGAATTTGGCTACCAAGAAGTCAACATTGAAAGAGTTGACCTTTGAAAACTCTACCAAACTCCTCCGCTGTAAGTTACCTGAACATGAGTCAAACATAAAGTTATGAACAGTACGTAGGGCCCGAGCAAAGTCGGGCTGAACTGCTAGTACAAAATATAATATTAAGTAGATATATTTCAGCTTAAAATATCATTTCTATTTCTCTATTGTAATTAAGATTAAACATAATTTGCATTTGTCTGATATCACAATTATATACAAAAAAGAAACTTTGTGTGTGAAGTCGTTCCCAGTGAACACCGAAATGGCTGGACTGATTTGTATTAAATTTGACACGAACGTACTTTATGTATTCTGGCCCTGTTTTTAGATAGGTTTTATATCAAAACATGTTCGATAAGTATCTATAATCGATAAGCGAAATAATCTTATGTAAGAAGGAACAGGATGATTTTGACGATAGTTAACACCTTACACAGCCTAACATCACAAGCGGTTTTGAGAATTTGTTTATAAACATACAAACCAAAGGGCTCGACATATAAAATCAACAGTAAGTTCTTTGATATGACAGGAGCGCGTTAAGAATGAACGTTTCTGTTTAAAGTATAATTGTACCATAATATTTGACCTTTTTATTTAAATTTATATTCAAGTCAAGCAGTAAAGTCAGATATATAAAATCAACAGTGGGTTCTATGATATGATAGGGGCGCGTTCGAAATAAATGTTTCTGCTTAGATCACGATTGACGCATGATATGCGACTTGCATTTGAAACTTTAATTCAAGCCATTATATATAAAATAATTTTATAAAATTAAAACTAGGTTGTCTACAGTGCAATGTATACTACAATGTATTGTGGACTAAGTCCCTGAGATAAGTATGTGAAGTTTCCTCCCGGTGCATCGAGATGGGTCCCCAACTAGAGTAGACAACCAGTCGATTTAATTAAAAATGAGCGATTTCACTGATTCCGATGACAATAAAAATATGAGAATGTGAAACACTGATCATCACTTGCTCCTGCCCAGGGTCGGGTTTCCCCATTATTGCTCAAATATAAAATACGTTAATTTGTTTGGTTTATGTTTGAAATAAAATTTTGATTTGTTTCTTATTCATAAGATTAAAATATAATTTTTATTCGTTTGCTATACTTAAATACAAAATATAATCGTTACTTTCATGTTTAAGTTCCAATTTAAAGTTTCTATCGTCTGTTATACTTAATACGTAATGTCCAATTGGCTGTTATATTTGATTTTAAAAAGAAATTCTATTTTTCTTTTATACTTAATTTGAAAATATAATTTTTTTTAAATTTAGTTTGAAATTTTAGCCTGTTATAATTCTATTTTAAAATATACTTTTCTATGATCCTGAGTTTTCAGATATAATATTTACGTATGTATGTTAATGAGTGACTATATTTGTTTGTCAGTTTGTCACGTCTCAATTTTTAATAATATTTTCATCGATAAACCCTTAAACTTGAAAGGATAATACCTCTTCGTGTATATGTATGCAAAATAAATACGAATGAACTCGTTACGTGTTTAGTGATGATGTTTTTTTTACAAATCGGAGTCTGGCAGATCGACTATCTTGCAGAGAAAACCTTTCGTAGAATGTTCGAATCACTACTTATCGAGACTAAAAGCTACTCGTTAATGAGGGTTTATGGGTGGATAGCTTGTCATTTGAATGACGAAGAATATTCCGAGGGGAAGTAAAGTGTTTAATTTAATGTACAGCATGTCATTGCTTATGAGAACTGTCTATGAGAAGAATTTGGTGATATTAGTTTTGAAGATACGTTTATTCTACCGAACTGGTAATGTATTTTTTTTTTTTTTTTTTTTTTTTACACAGAGATTACCACTAATCAAGGCCCGGAAGCCACTCAGGGATAAGGGTTATTGCAAGTACATTATGTTAGTGAGGAGATTTGATGAAGTGTTTACTTAGGGGGGGCGGTTCATTAGGAATTTGTTAACATTAGACTTGAAGACATCCAAGTTGTAGTCCGGAGGGAAGCAGGCAGACGGAACAGAGTTCCACAGGCGTGCAGTTCTAAGAAAGAAGCTTTGTTCATGAAATCTGCGTTTTGACTTAGGCACAGATATAGAGTGTGGGAAATTTTTCACAGTGGATTCAGCTAGACGGGTGTTTTTCGTGAAAGATTGGCGAGGGGGGACCAGGGATTGGAGTTCAGACGAGCACCTGCCATGAAAATAACGGTAAAACAAGGATAGGCTTGTAACGTCTCTTCTGTGGGAGAGGGGTTGCAGGGTAGAGAAAAGCGCATCCCCCACTAAACCACGAAGTCTATTTTGTACTCTGTCAAGGCATGATAGGCTGTTTCTGGCAGCTCCTGCCCAGATATGGCAGCAGTATTCCATCCTTGGCCGTACTTGGCTTTTATATAGATAGAGAATTGCATCAGTAGTGAGATATCTTCTGGAGCGGTAGAAGGATCCCACCATCTTTCCAGCGACCTTGGCAACAGACTTGATGTACGTGTTCCATTTCAGATCAGGAGTAAAGGTCAAACCCAGAAGCTTGTCAAAACACGGGGCCTCACCCAGACGAGAGCCATCCATCACAATTGATGCCAGCTGGGGATCAGAGCGTTGATGATGTAAGGATAGGAGTTTGGTTTTGGATGCATTAAAGGTAACTAGCCACATCTTCCCCCACTGAACCACGCGCTCGAGATCAGAGGAGAGAGAATCAGAGAACTTTGTCATTTACAGCCTTTGATGTGTTGCCATAGATGGTCGTGTCATCAGCATAGATGTCAACGAATGATTTAAGTATGTGTTTAGGGAGGTCATTGATGTAAATCAGGAAGAGAGTTGGGCCCAGTATTGACCCCTGAGGGACTCCAGCATTTATATTGCAGGCCTCCGATTTTTGACCATCTACCACTACTCTTATGAGCCTATCGGAGAGAAATGATTTAATGATTGAGAAAACATTTCCAGTTATACCGTAGCTGGAAATCTTGTGAAGTAGACCCTTATGCCATACTTTGTCGAAGGCCTTTGATATGTCAAGAGCAATTGCCCTAGAAAGGAAGCCTTTGTCAAGAGATTCACTAATCCTGTGGGATATAACCGTCAGCACATCTGCGGTAGATCTTGCAGAGCGGAAACCATATTGTGTCTCACTAAGAAGGTTATTCCTGCTGAGGTGGTTGAATATTTCTCTATTTAATATGGATTCCAGCAACTTACTCATAACACAGAGAAGACTTATTGGTCTGTACTGTGAGGGAGATGACTTATCACCTGAATTCTTAAATACAGGGCAAACTGATGAGGTCTTCCAGGGGGTCGGAAAGCACTTCTCCTTAAGGCAGCGCTTAAATAGTTTCGTAAGTATGGGAGCAAGTTCTGGTTGAAGCTTTTTTAACACTATAATTGGGATGCCATCAGGGCCAGTTGCTTTACTGGAATGTAGGTTTTTTATTAGCTTGGCGATCTCATGCACGGATATTTGTATGTTACCTAGCTTGTTCTGTGTTATAGGAGGAAATATGGGGAGTTGATGGCCTTCGTCGCATAGGGTAGAATTAGCTGCAAAGTTCTTTGCAAATAGTTTGGCCTTGTCTGACGCTGACGAGATGACCTCTGGTCCATTGATAATGGTTGGGATAGAACGCACACTTCTGTTCAGGATCCTATTTGTTGTTAATTTTATTTTTATTTCGGACTATTAGTCTCATCTTATCTTTTTATTGGTGCACAACGTTTCGGCCAACTTCCTCTGGCCTTCGTCAGGTGGTAACCGCGACGGATAGGAACTTCGAATCTCCTAACTGCATTCTCAGCAATCACTGCCATCCGTAGTTGTTGTCGTCTCACCACATTTTTGACCAATTACCTCTGGCACGCTTTGGGTGGGATTGAAACCGCTATCTTCAGACAATGTTCATCTGGAACCGTAGAGATTCAACGTCTCTATCAACTGCGCCACGGGCCCCGAAGGGCGATCAAGGTTGGATTCTTTGATCTTATAAATCCACATTTATTTATTATCTGATCTTCCATAGTCGGGTCCGTACCGATTGGTATATATATATATATTATTCCATATTGGAATTTTTTTATTTTTGAGATGAGCATTGTATGTTAATTTTATTTTTATTTCGGACTATTAGTCTCATCTTATCTTTTTATTGGTGCACAACGTTTCGGCCAACTTCCTCTGGCCTTCGTCAGGTGGTAACCGCGACGGATAGGAACATACAATGCTCATCTCTAAAATAAAAAAAATTCCAATATGGAATAATATATATATATCCTATTTGTTATTTGCCAAAACTGGTGGGAACCAAGCCGCTGATCAGCTACCTTGGATTTAACAGACTGGGCATATAGCTCTCTTGCATTTTTTATTACTCTTTTACAGTGTTTGCTGGCAGTCCTGAAAGCAGCTTTAGTCTCAGTGCATCTATTTTTTTTTATTTTTTTTTTTATTACATTTTCACCCCAAACAAGGCAAATTGCCACTTTGGTGTAGGGGGCTACTATCAGGGGCAACAACTACTGGGGTACTATGTAGGGATTTGGGCAGCAAGGTGTCGGTTCACATTACACTTGAACTTCTGCACGTCAGTACTGGTGGGGAAGCAGGGACCTGGAATGGAATTCCAGAGTCTTGCGGTTCTGGGGAAGAAACTATTGGAGTAAAAAGATCTTTTACATCTAGGGATCTCTACAGTGTGGGGGTTGGATCTAGTAGCCTGTCGGGTTTGTCGAGGGTGCTCGCGTCGTGGGGGCACAAGTGATTGCAGTTCGTCAGAGCATTCACCACTAAAATACTTGTAGAAAAGGCAGAGGGATGCAACATTTCGTCGATGGGACAGAGGCTGAAGCTTAGATGCCAGTTCAGGGCCTATCAGGTTTGCGACTCTCTTTTGAACCTTGTCAAGGAGCGAGAGACTAGTAGCAGATGCACCAGCCCAGATGTGGCAGCAATACTCCATACATGGGCGAATGGTGGCCTTATAGAGGTACAGGATACTTTCGGGTGTTAGTAGTTTTCTAGCACGGTAGAGAGAGCCTACCTTTCTTGCAGCGGCCCTGGCAATGCCTTCAATGTAATTGTTCCAACTCATGTTTCCTGTGAACGTTAGGCCAAGGAGTTTGAAAGATGGACTCTCAGATAAAGAGTCGTTGGCCATTGCTATGGGTGGTAGAGAGGGTTTCTTGTAATTATTGAATGAAACTAGTTTAGTCTTGGCAGCATTGAACGCGACCAACCACTTTTGTCCCCATTCCACTACAGATTGGAGGTCTTCCTCTAGTGTTTCTGCCATTTCTTTAGAAATGTGTTCATTCGTCTTCCTGTCGTGTCTGCCATAGAGTGTAGTGTCATCAGCATATATACCCATCTCAGAGGCAATGTTGTCGGGGAGGTCATTTATGAATATCAGGAACAATAGAGGTCCAAGGATAGAACCCTGGGGCACTCCCGCATTTATATCATATTGTTTAGATGTGCGACCGTCGAGGACAACCTGGATTTTTCTCTTATCTAAGAAGGATTTAATTATGTTAAGTATTCTACCAGTGATACCGTATGATCTGATTTTACTGAGGAGACCCTCATGCCATACCCTGTCAAAAGCCTTAGATATATCTAGAGCTACCGCTCTGCCTTCCCCCGCTTTGTCCAGTGAATGGTATATACGTTCAGAGATCACAGTGAGGATGTCTGCTGTGGAACGGGCTTGTCTAAATCCATATTGTTTGTCAGTCAGTAGTTTAGTATCTGTAAGATGATGGACTAGAGCATGGTTAATTATGGTCTCAAATATTTTGGCAAAAAGTGGGAGGAGGCTAATGGGGCGATAATTTGATGGGTCTGTCCTTTCGCCAGAATTCTTGAATACTGGTACAACAGAAGCAGTTTTCCAACAGCCCGGAAAGCAAGCTTCATTAAGACATTTGTTGTAGAGTTTGGAGAGAACTGGAGCTACTTCGGCTGAGCACTTTTTTAATAGCACAGCTGGGATAAGATCGGGTCCACATGCTTTTGAGGTGTCAAGGTTTTTTTGATAGCATGCACCTGAGCAGGGGTGGTTTTCAGATCGTCTAGTGTGGCGTCTGTCCGCATAGGAAAGTCAGGTAGGGGGTGGTTGGAAGGGTCCAGTGTGGAGTTTGAGGCAAACCGACTGGCAAGCATGTTAGCCTTGTCGGTTGCTGAGGAGACAACCGCGTGATTGTTGGTTAGTGGGGGAATTGTTGATTGCCCATTATTTACTACACTGTTGTAGATTTTCCAGAAGTCTCGAGTTCCTAGTTTTTGTGCTTCGATGCGCTTTTTAGTGGTTTCCGTAAATTCTCTCTTAGCTGTCGCTATTTCTTTCTTAACGTTATTTCTAGCTTCTATATACTTCAGTCTTCAGTATTACGTTGGTAGCTATGGAAAAGTGATTTCTGTGCGCGATAGCAGCAGCACATTCTGGGGAGGACCATGGCTGGCTGTTAGGTTTTTGTTGGAATTTTTTAGATGGTATGAATTGGTCTATGCCTACAATTAACCATTCGGTCAGCACTGATACTATAGAGGAAACTTCCTTTTTAAACATGGAGTGCAGAGGTAAATCAGATATGAATGTACGGAAGCTATCCCAGTCAGCCATAGAGTATCGGTATACAGTACGGTGGAGGGGTACGTCTGGGGGCTTCTTACATTTCGTTTTTATCTTAACTGATACGACGGAGTGGTCGGAGGATCCTAGAGGAGAATGAACGGTACATGAACATAGCTCAGGGGACGTTGAGAGAAAAAGGTCTAAGAGGCTTGCATATTGATTGGGTGTATCGGCCACACGGGTGGGTTCGCGAACAATCTGAGTGAGGTCATAAGCAATGGCAAAATCATGACAAAACCTCCCCTCATCATCTGTCTTATTTGAATGGGTCAGCCATTCCACGTTATGGACGTTGAAGTCACCACAGATGTGGATGTTAGCCGAGGGATGTGAAGACAGTATGTGGTCTATTTTCTCAGATATGCTCTTAAAGATAGTAACTCCACTGTTATGGGGCCTATAGAGGGCAAATATAAATGCAGTGGTGTTAGCAAGTGCAACCCTGAAGCACATATAGGGTAAATTAGGATCTTCTCTAGAGATATCCCTGCCACATAGGAAGCCATCCTTAATGTAGGCACATATTCCATGCCCATGGCGATCTTGGGAGTCAGATTTAGCTGTTAAATTGGAGTATCCATTAATTATGAACTCATCTAGGGAAGTGGTCGGCCCTATTCCAGTTTCACATCGAAATAATATGTCCGGTTTCGTCTCCTGTAATTGGGTTTCAACCTCTGGAAGGTTGGAACGTAGACCCCTGATATTGGAGAAGGAGACCTGGTAGTAGGGGTCTACGTTGGAAGATGGGGTTCTAGGTTTAATCGAGTTTTTATTCTGGAGATATTTCATGTTGAGGTTTGGGGATTTGTGGAATAGGTCGGCATACTTGGTTAGAGCAGTACAGAGAGGGAAAGTAAGAGAGAAAAAGACAGGAAATTTTTTTTTATTTGTAGCACACGAAAAGGTAAAGCCGTAACAATTACCCACTAGTATGGCATCGAGAGGCCCCACAAGAGACTACTGCATGGTCCAGATCCACTCACCAAATGGCAATACAGCAGTCCCAGTACTTTGCGCCTGCTGATAGGACAGCCTCCTTAGTGGTTAATCCAAGGTTCGGGTCCCTAACTATCAGGCGGATAACGTCAGCCCAGACAAAACGTTTACCTCCAGCACCCTTACTAGTGACATGGCAACAAGGACAGACAGAGACAGAAAAATATCCGACATCTCAGACTACTGGTCATCAAGTAGTACCGACCTTTAAGCAGCTTTTTCTTCACCCTTTGTCAGAAAAATCACTCATTGAATGAGGACTGACTGACAAAATAGGAGAAGCGAGAGTTACTGGAGCTTCCGATAACACATCCACTGTATTATCTACTCTCCATTAAAAAAAAGGGGGGGGAGGAAGGGGAATGGGTACAAGTGACTTATTTAAGTAGTAAGTCCGGTGCGAAGTTAATAATTCATGACACTTTTGGTGATAATCTCCCCTCCCATATTAATGGGTGGAGGTTTGTCGTTATCTATCTAGTTTGAATCATTAAAGTTTCATCTTATAATTAATTAAAATCCAATAATAAACTATTACTAATTTGTAAAGTCTGCCTTATATTAATTTACATTAGAGTTTAAATAATTATTCAAGGTTTTAATTTAGGAGGTTCGTTCCATGAGTGACTGTTTCTTTGCACTGTATTATATTTCGAATGTACTTGAACATAAGGCTAACTATATAAGATAGTATGATTCGCAAGCAAGAAGAAAGTATTTTCAATACAGGAAAGCTTGCAGTAATAGTATATATTAAGTATACTACTTAAATAAAGTATTCCACATAAAAACGTTTTTTTCAAAAGAAACTGTAAATAGAAATTATGTCGAACAATTTCTACAATGAAAACGCAGGAATAATGGCAAATTCTTGCACTTGCTGTTGTTTTTCAGCATCATTAATCTATTTCTTATGGATCAGATACTTATTGTAGCCATTCGTGAGTGTTACCGACTTCCTATGTGAAAATTTTCTTGCGGAACGAACAGGATTCGAACAAGGGACACATAGGTTGTCAGTCTGTATCGCTAACCACTTATCAATCTTCACCTCACTACAATGCTTAGTAGAGAACGAGTGTTCGCTTTAAATGTCTTATTGAGGGTCAATCGAGCACTTTTCATGTAAAAACGTGTGAATTACAGGGTGAAATGATAAAAGTGTCGCCCTAAAAAAAAGCATTAATAATTTATTTTAAAATCATTTATTGAAAAAATCAATTAAGGTAACTTGATTATGTAGTAGAGCTGGAATCCGTTCAATATAGCCGCTTTCAGCCTAAAGCATCTCCTCGATACGAGTCCGGAACTGGGAGCATACCTTTTCCACAAGCGCCGGTGGGAGCTCAGCGAATACTCGGCGGATGGCGGCGATCAGCCTTATTTTGGTGTTGTGGAAGATGATGTTGGTGATCACCACACTCTTCAGCATATCGAGGTATACTTTGGTGTTGATTTCAAGCCGACTTCGAAGATGTGAAGTGGCATGATGTGACCCTCACTTGAAACCATATTAAAGGCGGGAAACTTTGTTTTCATCATCCTGGGCACGTCCCTATTATTTGTGAAATTCAGTGATGCATTTTGAGTGAGCTGGCAATGGTCCTGTTCTCATAATTTGGATCGGTAGAGAGCGTGAGTCAACTAGTAGATCGTCTACAACAAAAAAATAAAGAAAACCGGTTTTCATCAAACGGAAATGGAATTATATCGTCTTATCTGGGGCGACAATTTTATCGTGCCACGCTTTATTTAATGAAATATAATTTACGAAGAAGAGATGTTTTATAAACATTTCCGAATTCGATCGATTATTGCCGACCGGTGTTTGATCGGCACAGATCACTGCAGGCGACTTATGTTCTACGTATTTACAGAGTGGTACGGATCCCGGGCTTCGAAGAATAGTATGACCGAATTTTACATACACCACGGTCTGTTCCAAAGAGCTGTCTGATCTATGAATATATTACGCACTTTTTCTATTTCAAAATCAAGAAGGAAACCGGGTTAAATGGACGTAGATATGTTTATTATTATTTTGAGCTTTGTTTTATACACGGTAACAGTAAAATCAGAGGAGTCGTAAAAGAGAGCGAACTGTATATTTTCCTATATTCCTTAGTCTAAAACAGGTTCGAGAATAATAAATATGACATTTCTGAGAATCTCAAGAATAGAACAAAAAATTTTGTGACACAATGTTCGGCGGTTTTATTTTTCTTGTCTGAATTATTTTTATTTTCACTCAACATTGTGTTCTTTTTTTTTTCTCTTTCTTTGCTATATAAATTGTATCTCTTTTTTTTCTTTCTTTGCTATATAATTTTATCTCTTTTTTTTCTTTCTTTGCTATATAAATTGTATCTCTTTTTTTTTCTTTCTTTGCTATATAAATTGTATCTCTTTTTTTTCTTTCTTTGCTATATAATTTTATCTCTTTTTCTTTCTTTCTTTGCTATATAAATTGTATCTCTTTTTTTTTCTTTCTTTGCTATATAAATTTTATCTCTTTTTTTTATTTTTTACCTGCTGTTTTTTTTATTTATTTTATTTCCGTTTTTTTTTTTCTTTTGCTACTTTTCGTTTCTTTTTTTTATTTTCATATTTCCGTCCCTTTCACTCCCGCTAATCTGCCATTACTCATTTCGTCATTTCAATCATGTTTCAATTTATGCTTCAATCTTATCTTCATAATTTTTCATTCAACTTTTAAATAATTTGCGGCACATTATCTTATCCGAAGATCATATTAAAATCCAAGGATCCAATCATTTTTTTAATACATACACATGCACTTTTGCCAGTGATGAACGATGGCTGTGCATGGGCGTCTGGAGCATGTTTTGTCATTCAGCAGTCGTTCTTTAATTAAAGTCTCATATATTTTTAACTCAAAAAGTCGAACACCTACGTAGACGGGAATGGTACTATTTACACAATCTATTTTCTGTGTTCCAGGATTTATTTTTCTGCATAATTTTACTGCATTTTTCCCCGGGAATTCAATTACGCACCTATGCTTCTGATACATGTCCATGACAGCAGTTGTTTTCTCATAGTCTCACACAGTAAATATATGCAACAGAGAGATGCAACCTTCGATTACATTTACATGTTTTTATCTTTTATTTTGCCCATGACGAAAATAATAAATATTCTTAGGTGTGGTCAAACAGAACTTCATATCAAATGTCAACCGGGCAATGCCAGGTACACATGCTTATATATATATATATATATTTAATTTCATTTCATCTCACTGTAGTTCATTTAGTTTTATTTTAACTTATTTCATTTTATTTCAGTTTAGTTTTGTTTATTCTATTTTATTTTTACCTCACCCCCTCATCTTACTTATATGTTTCTCTCAATTTACCTCACTTTTTTACATTTTTACCTGTATTCGTATCTGTATATTTTCACTATTTTATTTTATTTCACCTTTTTCTATTTAATCATTACCTGATCATGTATCACTCTTTCATAATATTTGATCATTTTTGTTCAGTTATCTCTTTTACTCATTGAATAAATCTTTGACCCCGATATACCATTCGCTCATATTATATTATTCCGCTATTTCTCATATCCCATATTCCTTATAATTCCAATTTTCTCTCAAGTTCCCAAAACAAATTAAATCCATATGCATTACTTTAACCTACCTTATACTTCGTAGACCATCACTCCCCGATATACTATACATCCTAATATCACGCAATTATAACCTTATCTAGATGTCGCATTTAACTGTTTGAAACCTAGCCACTTAGCCAGCGCATGACAAGTATTAGACTTTAAAACATCAAAGTATAAAGAGCATATAACACGTTCCCAAATTCATCTTATTTCCTTATTATATCGTTAATCTATATCCACTAATATATGGCTTTGTCTTGTTTATAATTCTATTATTATATTTAACCCCCACATTACCTGTTAAGGTTAATACATCTTTATACTTCCACATTTAATAAATAATTGTATACTTATCTAACCCCTTTAAATTATATATATATATATATGTTGATTTTTGTAAACGATATTAACGTCTTCGCCTCGGAGATCCGGTGTTTTTCTTAGAAAGTCGCCCATTTTTTATTTGGACGTATTTTTTATTTATTTATTTATTACTTTTTAAAACAGTAATCTACGTACACGCATGTTTCGGAGCCCTACTTCTCTTCAGCGTAACTTGATTCTTGTTAGGATTCGAACCCCGGACCTTATGTATTTCAGTCCAGAGCCCTAACCCATTACGCTATGATGCCATAGACAATTTACTGCTTAGTTTTTATCGTTTATCTGTTTACGTAGTTTTGTTGTTGATTTTTAAACGATATTAAGGTATGTATATATATATATATATATATATATGTGTGTGTGTGTGTGTGTGTGTGTGTGTGTGTACACGTATGTATATTGAGCACTTTTGAAGCAAATACTTAAAGTTTACGCATAAATCTATACTTTCGTATATTAATTTTATTTGAGTAAATGAAGTAGTTATATATATGTATATATATACACACACACACACCCGCGCGCACACACACACACACACACACATATATATATATATATATATATATATATATATATAATTTGTTGTTATTTTCAGCCATATTAACAGTTTCGAAGCTTTGTTATTAATTTTGTTTCGTTACTTTAACGTTTTTAAAGAGCTATGAGCTCTTTTTGTTATTCATATATATTTTATGAGGTTATTTTTACTGATTTCTCTTAATATCATTACGTACATAAAAGGTATAACCATGGACACGCATGCTTCTGGCTCTTGCCTTCATCAGCATGGATTAAGATCTAACTCATGACATGACCATCGTCAGTCTGAGCTACAATGACTCACTACTTGAATGCACAGTTTTTCTAGCGCTTTTAAATTTAAGATTATATATATATGTTGTGTTTAATCGTGATTTTCGCTTTTTCTTTTCTTACTGCATAATTGATGTCTTTACTTATAAGCGGGAGTTATGATTCAGAAAGATGAAAGGTCATCGTCCCTTGTATTGATACAAGGTTTTACATTACAATAGAATGAAAATTGCCATAGTCCTGTAACAGTAAATAAGAAACTGCAATAATAATATTGCTATAGAATATAAGGCACATATAGTTTGAATAATATAAGCATGCTTAGATACGTCAAACAAGAAAATACAGAGGGGGTGGAAGTTCTTGCCCTAAAGAAAACAACGCTATAGCTTTATTTAAAAAATTTATTGAAAAAAATCAATTCAGGTAATTTGGTTATGTAATAGAGCTGATATCTATTCGATGTAGCCGCCTTCAGTCTCAATCACCGACTAGATATGTGTCAGGAAACGGGAGTATGGTTGTCCACAAGCACTGGTGAGAGCTATGCAAATACTCGGCGGATTGTGGCGATCAGGCTGGCTTTTGTGTTGTGGTAAGTCAAGTTGGTGATGTTTTCAACGTATGATCAAATGAAGTAATCAAGCGGTGTCAGGTTGAGTGAGGAGGGGTGTCCAGTGAGAGAATCGTAGCACTCCTTCTTAAGTCAAGCCAGGGTCTATTTGGATTTTTGGCTCGACGCCGAGTTATGATGCCATACCTTCTGCCAGCGGCCACCTGATAACCACACTTTTCAGCACATCCAGATACATTTTGGAGCTAACTTTCAAGCCGACTTCAAAGAGGTAAGGTGGCATGATGTGGCCCTCACTTGAAACCACACCAAAGACCATAACCGGTTTTTGATGGCAACTCAGCGATGCATTTTGAGGATGCTGGCAATGGTCCTGTTGTCATAAGTTGGATCGGTAGAAAGCATGTTGTAAAGCGGCGCATCTCTGATCTCGCTCGTTGAACATTGTGTGATTTTTCAGACATTATAGAAGGCTTCTCTTGCTCATTCTTGGGATTTTTACACAACTGACCAACTAGTAGACGGTCTGCAACAAAATAAAAAAGAAAAAGAAAACTTGTTTCTATCAAACGGAAATGGAATCATGTCCTCTTTTCTAAAATAAATGACCGAAGAGAAAAGCACGCAAATAGGTGGAACTGGATATGATATTCACTTATTTGCGTTTTTCTTTTTTATTCGTGTTAATGATTCGTTAGCATTAAACAGCACTATTGCTTAGGAGAGTAATGTAATAATTTTAATTGCAAATAGTAAACCCTAGCTGAAATTCCCCTCTTCCCCATTTTTATTAAAACGACATGTTGCCACTTGACGGCTTTGTCGAATGTGATCATAATCTGTGTCTCTTATTCACAGGTGGTTATATTTATTGTTTGACGTTTTAAACTTTGGCAGATTTCAAATTCTTAATCTCTCCAAAGATCCGATTAGATAATCGTCTCCGATAATCTCGAAGACAATAAACTTTTCAGGCGTTTATTTTAAGTGGGACTTAACAAATCTATTTATAGAAGGGCAAGCCGCTGAATCAGTCTCCCGGTTTGAATGCAGTCATATTTTCTATGGCATTTAACAATGACATTCCCCTTCTTCTCTGGCGCTTTCTCTTTTTCGTTTTTTAGTGTTCGTGGTTTATTTTGTTTTAAAGTCAAACAGGCGGAATTAGCCGTTACCTCACAGACCTTCCTCCGTATTTTCTCTCTGATTCATCCACCCACGCCACAACCTGACTACAGATTTCAATATCTTACAGAGAAGGGGCGTACTGCGTAAATCGCTTCAAATAAATCTTTTAACGTTCACATTACCTAAGCTCTCGTTCATAGGAAAATATTATATACACTTGAATTAGCATATTCGCAGCAAATAAAATCTAAATTTTTTTCAAATATTGTACTTCATGATATTTCTTCAAATTAATCATATTGAGAAAGTCTTGAGATATAAACAAAACGTTGATAATATACAAATAATATTGTTCTCCAAATTTCCACATAAACATTCGCACGCACACACATCTAAAAATGTATGTGTGAGGAGACTTCTCAACCTATATACTAAGCGCCTTTTTGACATGCAGATTTGAAATTTGGTAGATACGGTATGCAGACACGTGGAAAACTTTTTAAAAAATTGAAAAATTCGTACGTGCAGATCATCGGATCTTAATCTGTTTGTCAACTGTTTTATGAATGGGCATGCGTGAATCGTTCAGATGAGAGACTCAGTACGTTAATAATGAGTAGGTTTGAAAAGAGTTTTTTCAAAGATCGTGTCAATCTGACCTAATTGTTATCATACTTGACTCACTGTCTTTAGGTTTTGGTTTCGATCTCAGCTTGAGTATTTTTTTTTTTTACTCATAAAAAGTTTGGAAAAAACCATAATACTCACATGCGCATGTCTCAGTTTCTGTATTAATTAAAATATAATAGTTATGCGTATTTTATGTCTAGGCAACGCCAGGCGGCCTGCTAGGATATATATATATATATATATATATATATATATGCATGTGTGTGTGTGTATTTGTGTTGTTGCACTGAAAGTGTTACTAACGAAAACACGTACACGGGATAAGTAAGAAAAGGTTCAAATATATTGAGAAAGAAAGATATATTGAACCCCATAACAGCATGTACAAATAGCAACCGACGTAGTATATGACGCCAAGATGGCGGACTACGAAAGTACACTGATCACACTGTGAGTCGTATACCACAATTAATTTATAAAGTTCGGAAGTGTTCTCATTTTGTGCATGGGGGATTCCACAAAACAATCTATAATTCCATTTCTTTTTACCAAGTTTTATCTCCTTTAATCCAACCAAAACATTTCCAATTTTGTTTTTGTTTTAAAGAATAAATAAACTGTCTCTGATAAGTTGTTTGTTGTTTTTCCACCATTCATCGAAACACACGTAAGACACAATAAAATATTATAAACGAAAAATAAATATATAGTTGGATTCAGAATGTCCCCTCCCCTTCAATATACGTACGTGCTCTAAATGTGTACATGCGTTTTAATCGAGCTTAATTCTGATAATTGGAATTATATATATATATATATATATATATATATATATATATATATATATATATGTTATTTTTAAAACAGTAATCTGTACACGCGTATTTCAAGGTAACTAACTCTCATCAGCGTAGCTTGACTGTTTCTAGGAATCGAACTCTAGACCATTTGTATCTCAGTGTGTTAACCATTCCACTACGAACTCCTTGATGACTTTTACTGTTTATTTTTATCGGTTGTAAATTTAGATTCGTTGTTGTTGCTTTTTTTACGATAAATAAGGTTAAATAGTGGCTCCGCCTCGAAGCTCATTTTTATTTACTTAGAAAGTCGCCCATAATTTATTTGGACGTATATAACATTTTATTTAGTTTTATTATTTTTAAAACAGTAATCTACGTACACGCGTCATTGATTTCCTGACAAAATTCTATTGAGAATTGTGGTGACTTGTACAAAAAATATACTAGACCACAAAAGTTCGCCTATTTTAAAGATGTCTCTTTCGTCTTCGTAGCTGTTCAACTTTCTGAAAAAAAAAAAAAATAACATGCGATTCTTTTGGAACAGTTCTCATATATATATATATATATATATATATATATATATATATATATATATATATATATGTGTGTGTGTGTGTGTGTGTGTGTGTGTGATTGCAACGTCTTCTCAGACGAGTGCCACTCCCTTAGACACTTAAAGTCCATGCGCCCAAAAATAACTTTTTTAATCCTACTGGTGAATTCACACGCTCAAGCAGGCACGACACTGAAGACGGTCATTGAGATGAATTATTACATGCTTCCAGCATTTCAAGCCTCCACACGTCACAACTTTTCCATCGCCACAGGACCATTTTTATAGACAAATGCCTGAGGGAGTATCTATACACAGATGATGTTACAGAATCTTAGCTTTGTACGACAGCTAAATCTCTCTCTCGGTTCAAAATGTCGAGATCCAGCAACAAGCAAGAGCAAGATAGCCAGCAACAAGTTAAACTGCAGACCAGCTTAATGTGGGTACTGGTCTCCCGCTTTATGTTTTTATTGAATCAGAGATGTGCTTCTCCTAGAAAGTTTGCCTTCACCACGGCTTACGGGAGCCCTCTCCACCCCAACACACACATAAATACACACAAACATGCACCGTGCTAGTTAACCGTTGACCTCGAAAAAGAGTTCATTCGCCCCTTGGAAGGTCTTGTTTTTAATCCTTCAGGGAGACTAGCCACCTTCCTCACCAAACAAGTCTGGTGGGGAAACCAGTTTAGTCGCCGGTGACCCGACCATAAGCAGATAATACTGGGTTACATGGTACCAGTAGCATATATATATATATATATATATATATATATATATATATATTGTATGTGTGGCTTTAGAGTACTTGAGAGTATTAATTAGTAATAGTAAGGTTTATTTAAGTAGAATCGCGAGATAGACGCTTCTTTCTTTAAGCTAAATTCTTAATGTAATTCTTTTCCAAATTATAATGGAATGCGCTTACGTTTCTCTATGATGTGCTTACTAAGAAACGTCTCCGAATCATCTATAGTATATTTAAGTAACTTAATGTTGCTGTCTAAGAAAAACATGAAGACTGAAAAACCGAGAGTAAACACGAAGAAGACAAAACGTGGTCTCATCTATTCGCAGGACAATATTTTTTAACCTGCACTCTTTGTCACAAACGTGTAGATGTAATTTTTCCGATGAATTTTTCTAGTACAATCAGTGAGTACACAAGTTATGTAGTGGTTTTTGTTTGGTTGTTTTTTGGGGGGGTTGTGGCTGGTCGTTTAGCCGGAGTATGGATGTCACAGATGGCTCACCAAATAGATAGTCGAATGGAGACATGAATGTCGTTTACTCCTCGCTTGATATTAAAACTACCTTCTGCTGTCTGCGTGACATATAAAATGATGTCGGTGCTTTTGAACGCACTATTACTTGTCGATGTGTTGTTTGAGGAAGGTTCAGGAAGCTGCTGTCAATCCTTACCTTCACTTCTTTTAGGGCTCCGGGCAAGGTGTTTTCGGCCTTATGGTCGCTTCACCTTCTTGTATAGCAATGAGACATAAGCCTGAAACGGGTCCAGTATAATGAACTTTCATGATCAGGTGGATATACAGCGGCAGACCAAATCAGAAGCTATGTATTGGAAGACATTTAGGATGCATTACGCACTCAGCGTTTCTAGTGGAACTTCTCGCATCATCTTAAGAGCACACATAAATGCCATAGGCAACGGCTTGCATGAGAGTCCAACGGATCTTGATTTGAGAGTGTATGAAGTTACGATACTGCCTGCTTTCCACCTAACTACAACTTGGATGTCTTCAAGTCCAACGTTAACAAATTCCTAATGAACTGCCTCCTTAAGTAAACATTTCATCAAATCTCCACACTAACGTACTGTACTTGCAATAACGCTTGTACTTGCACAATGAGTGGCTTCCGGGCCTTGATAAGTGGTGACCACCGTGTAAAAAAAAAAAAGCATGACTGGTATCAACTCTATGGCTCGAAAATCATGAAGAGCAGGCGCGAAACGTTGCCTGGTGATGAAATCCGGGACAACCGCAGCAATTTAAATACGAAAACCTTATGATGATGATGATGATGATGATGATGATGATGATGATGATGATGATTAAATCCTGACAATGACATAGGATCCCCATGTCCCAATGGGATATCTACGATTGTATCAAGTGACACGTCAATGACACTAACTACGAACCTCACAAGTCATGCGACACGTCATCGCACAAACACATGTGCACACATAAGACGTCAACATCAACACAGGAACAGTGCCACACTGCACAGACGGATACATCCACATTGTCACACCATCTTTTTCGTTATAATACGTTCTTGCAAAAAAACCCGGACACGTTTACGATGTTGAAAATGAAACATTCAGCATAATCTCAAATTTGTAAAACCAAGAATTCACGAAAAGAACTGGATGAGAAAATGGTTTGCTTTCTAAATGCGGCCAGGAAAGTCTGTAAAATGTGTTGTCTGTCGGTCTGCATTTAACATTAGTATTTTTAGTCTAAATGTACACTGATGCTTTCAGATCGGGCTGTCTGAAGATATTGGCTTCCTGAGACGAAATGCATCTAATAACATTGATGTCTTTTGTTTTTTTTTCTACTTCCTTTTGCAAATCTTAATTATGTCCTGCAAAACAAAAAAAAACTCTTCCTCACCCTTTTCTTTCTTCTCATTTGTCTTTCTCTTTCTATCTCTCTCATTTTCTGACTGGTTTCCTAACTTTAATGTACAAAACATTAATACTGTAACCCTTTTCCCTCTCCCATGCAAAACTCATTCATGTTCTGTAGGGCAAGGAACAAAAAAAACAATAAAATCCACTATAAAATATCAAATCAAACCCTACAAACTAGCGATTGAAGATTGTGCGAAAAACTGTAGCTTACCTGAGTTTCGTGTTTTTTTTTTCCTCTAAAAAAAAAGTTAAAATGCCGACGTCCCATTTATATGTGGGACGCCCATGCAGATTTACGTATGCGATATGCAAATTAGAGGCGAGGGAGTTTGTTGAACGGGTATAAAAGAGGAAGGGAAAGGAACCACCGGCGAGTGGGAAGACAGCGTGTCGAGAGAACGCGTGTCGAAACGAAACTATTGAAACGAAATCAGAAAGGACAGAATAACAAATTTGACTCGGATCAAATACTGTAGAAGCTATTTCGGTGACAGCATCACTAAATTCCGGGATACACCGGGCATCACACATCTTGGTTTCCATGGCGGAAGGTGATATAAAAGGCTGATAATGCCATTTCCACTTGGTGAGTACGCACATCGAAATCGATGTATGTCCCAATTTTTCGCAAATGACTGGAACTCCTTACTGGTGACAGCAGTAGCGTTGTCGGTCAGTATTTCCGTCGGTGGGCCTCGATCAAGAAAATACTCTCCAACTGTCGGATTACAGTGGTCGTATCTGTCCGATGTAGTGGCCGTCAGATTGCAAATCTAGAGAGGCCACACTCGATAATCTTAAAAAAAATTCTCAACATTGTGGTGGGTTATGTCCATTACCAGTCTGTCCCAGTTGTTCTTTACACCATTTTTTCCTTTTTTCCAGCGCACAGGTGCTTTATCTATTGATCGACATGTTTCGCATGCTTTCACGACAGATTTAGCAGTCTCTTTGCAAACTTGCGGATCCACCATCCTAGCAAAATATAAAGTTCGTTTTACTCCTGTATGTCCACTTTGATGATGGATATAAGCCACCTGGTTCCCATCCAGTTGTCTTACTGCCGCGACACTCCCAAGCACTGTCTCTCTTTCTTTCCTTGAGTAGATCCACCCACTTGCGTGGTGCTCTGGTGAGACTATCTTCATGATTCTGATAGGAGTTCACGATTTTTATATCGATGGACAATTCATATTTTTTGCCACTGATTTCAAATTTTCTAACCGTCGCCTGATGATCATTTCACCAGCTGCTTTCGTGTTCACACGCGCTTTTCCAGTCAAAGTGTCAGAGATCCATCGGTGCACGCACACCGAATCGGTAACTAAGTTTAACACTGTTGCCTTCCAATGAAGGGCCAAATTGATTCCTTTGAGTGCTGCTTCAAGTTCAGCTAGATTGATGTGTTGAGCGTCGTTAGTAGGACGTAGTCATACACATCCCCAATGACCGTTCCATTCGTCTCCAATGCCACTCCTGTGGCTATGCAATTTGCATCAACCTAGACTGTAACCTCTTTGCCGTCCATGCACCAACTCCTCCAACGGGACCCGCTTCTCGTACTTTGCTCACAGTTTCTGTCAACATGTGATAAAGAGATGCATTTTTGATTCTGTCACTCCAGCCTTTCGATACTGCAGTTGCTGGGCGCTTGATAAATGCGACTGCCATCCGGAACCATCTACACACGGGAAAATGACCAACGAGTTTCCCACAAAGAGAAAATACCTGTCGACGGGTCAATTCATCGGGGATTCCTGGAATTGGACTTCCTCGTTGCCATTGTTGTGTGCAATCTTTTTCCAAGACTAGAAAACCCAGAAATCTGGCTCCGTCTTTCAGATGCACCGGATCCTTGGAAATCAAACCATAGCCTAAAAAATGTCATTGCACGCGTGACGCAGGAACTACACTTTAATTAATGAAAATATCATCCACATATGCTGATGTGACATTGCATGGTCCTGAGATATGATCTCGTCTACTAGAGACTTCATAATAAGTGGCGCCACATTCAACTCGAATCCCAACCCCGTTAGACAAAACCGCTGACCCTTGAAAATAACTATAATGCTTTATCAACATGGATTTGAAGATATGCATAAGCGACACATTAACTCCTTGTCGCCGCCACTCAGTTTCTGTATACACACTTCTTCATTGGCAGTGAAGGCATCCACAAATTCGTTCAATTCCCGGTAATCAAGAACTGGACGTACCTTGTGCTTCTGTCCCTGTACGACTGCGATTAAGGGAATTAGGCCTTTGGGTGGGCCAAGTTCTTCTTTTGAATATGGCACCAGCCATCCATTCTGCTGCCACCGTTGAATTTCTTTCTCATAGGCATCTCTGTGAATAAACGCGTGGTCGAAAACAAACATGTCGACCAGTGCAATTAATACGAAATTTTTCGCAGGCGCAAAATTGAATCTACGCGCGGTAAAAAAAAAAACATGGCGACAAGTGAAACAATACGGAATACATTTTATAATAAAGGTCTTAACGTCATTGTCATTAGACTAAATTAAAAATCATTTATATAAGAGGGATACAATCTGTTGAAAGAATTTAAAAACACGAAAAAATACACAGAAGGAGTTTGCATTATACAAGTCCACTCTAGATTTTTTGTTTGTTAACCGCCTAAAAATATCAGGAAATTATAATTAACTAATAATGTATTATTAATATCTGACCATGAGAGCTTTTCAAAGCAAATCTTTAAAAACATATAAGTGTTTCTATGTATTTTTAGTATGTTTAAAACTTATGACCCCCACATGGTTACCCCTTTCGTCGCCGCTCTCCGTCCCGTCACCAAACTTTAAAAATGCTTACGATCATATGGCTCGTTACCGCTATGTGGCTAAAAAGTAGGGCTCATTTTGCGTTAAATTAATATGAGAATGTAACCCCCCAACTCTAAAATGTTATTTTTTTAATTTCTTCTTTTATATTAAAATGTATTGAATTATATCTTTAAATGCCGCTAAAATGTATTAACCCAAAATAGATCTTGGCTTCTTTTTAGGAGGTAAACTACGTTGGGTTAGGTCGTAAAAATATCAAATATATATATATATATATATATATATATATATATATATATATATATATATGTTTTTTTTAAAATATGTAGTTTTTTATTTCTTTTTTTTTTTTTACATTAGAAAAATTATTTGTTTTGTTTTTTGTTTGAAAAAGATTTCAACTTGCAATATAGTACAGTCCAAATCGTTTTAAAGTTTTGGGACGCTAAAAACGTACATGCTTTTTATTATCTTCGATCCAATATCATTTTGTTTATATTAGAATTCTTTAAAAAATAATATACAGAAATGTTAGGAGAAAAATGAAATACGAAAAGAATGATTCATAAAATGCTGATGTAAAAATATCTATGGCCAAAAACATTTGTGTATTTTGTTATTGTATATGAAAAAAATAGTAAAAGAAGCGGAACGATTTTATTTATTTGTAACGTAAACCAATTTTGAAAAACTTATTTTCGGTTTTATTTCTTTCTTTATTTCTTTATTTATTTCTATTTGTTTGCTCTATGCTAGGAGTGTAGAAAAATAAACTGTATAAATTTATTTAACAATAGATAAAATAGGAAAAAAGACGTTTCCCTTAAATTGTCGATTTAAATAAAAGAGCTTATGACTTTGTTTTTATTTCTTTTCCCGTGTAATAATAATAATAGTAATAATAATAATAATAATAATAATAATAATAATAATAATAACAATAACAATAATAATAATAACAATAATGATAATAATAATAACAATAATAATAATAATAATAATAATAATAATAATAAAACAAAAATCTAAAAACCGAAACAAAAAAGGGTAACAAACTCCTCCCATACATCCTAACACAAACAGACCTAAACAATTGAATCTATGCAGGTGTCAAGACAGTAAGTATGATGTTTAAAGCAAAAAATACCGAGAAAGAAAAAGAACCAACAAAACCTGGATAAGGACAAAGGCGGGAAACCCAGATAAATAAACTAAACAAAGAAACAAAGAAACAAAAGCGCTAGGATGAAAACAATTAGAAAATAATGGAAAAGTAGAAATGTGACAAGCGCGGAGAGGATCAACAAGAAACAGGAAGAAATGAAAGAAAAAATAGCAGCAAAAGAAGCGAGATTACGACGATACTGATACAAATTTGAAGAGTGCAAGCAAAAGAGGGCCTTTGAAAATAATGAAAGCCAATTCTTTAATGTTTTAAGAAATTCATAAAACTACATGAAAGGATAGTTCAGCAACTGACGAGATGCATCCACGAAGCACATGTACCAGAATGGATAACGAAAGATAGAACCACACTGGTACAAAAGGACACAGAAAAAGTGACCATCCCCAGCAACTACAGACCTATAACCTGTATACTTACCACGTGGAAAATAGTTAGTGCAAGAAAAAAATCATCAGTCCCATCATAACAGCGGAATAGAAAGGATGCCAAAACAGAAAAAGAGGAAGACATGATCAAAGTAGAAAAAAGAATTAGCCATGGTATGGATAGATTATAAGAAAACATGTGATAGAATCCCGTAAGCATGGATAATAGAATAGAGAATGTATAAAACACCTGGGAATATAACTAATTTGATAAAAAATGCAATAAGAACATGTACACTTGAACAGACGGCCGATATACAAAACATACTAATAAACAGGGCCAGAATCTTTATATATATCCAAATGGAATTCGGCATGGAATGTTGTGCACTGCTGACTATAATGAGCGATAGTAGGTATAGTACTGCCAAACAGCAATGAGGACACTAGGTGAACATGATAGCCACATATACTTGAGAGTGCTGGGAGCAGACGTCATCAAAGCAACGAAAATGAAAGCGAAATAAGAAAGAAATACTCCAGAAGAACAGGAAAACTCCTCAAAACTAAACTAAATAGCTGAAACCTAAGTATAGGAATAAACACGTGGGCAGTGTCAAGAATAAGATACTCGGGAGCGTTTATAAGCTGGACCAAAGAAGAACTAAGGAATTTCGATCAGAAGACCAGGAAACTCATGACGATGCACAGTACACTACACTCAAATGATGATACTGACCGACTATATGTGGAAAAGAAAAGATGGGGGAAGAGGGATAGTGTGTATAAAAGACTGTAAATAACAAAAAAAATGAATTAGTAAAATACATAATGCAGAACACCGAAAGAATACTTACTGCAGTAAATGACAAGGAAGAAACATAGAAGATAGAAAAAGAGACGCGGAATAAGACGAGGAAAGCAAAATGGAAAGAAAACTGCTACGTGGAGGATTCATAAAGATTACAAGAGAAGAGATTAACGAAAAATCTGTGAAATGGCTACATAAAGAAAACCTAAACAAGGAAACGTAATCACAAATAACAGCTGCACAAGATAATGCAATAAGAACCAATCACACTAAAGCATGGATCGACAAGACAGGAAAAAAAGCAAATGCAGACTTTGTGGACAAAGAGACGAAATAATAAAACACATAATAAATTAATGCAGCAAACCAGACCAAAAAGAATATAAAAATAGATACGACCAAGTGAACAAAGCAGTACATTGGCAATTATGCAAATGGATGATAATATTTAAAGCTAGTAAAACTAAGCTGCTCTCCTTTAACAATTACAACCCTCAATATTCATGACAAATAGCACCCTACCTGATAATTCTACGTTCAATCTCCTCGGCCTAACATTTGCGGGTAATATGAACTGGAACAAATACATA
The DNA here is from genome assembly GCF_053919585.1 of Euprymna scolopes. Lineage (NCBI taxonomy): Eukaryota > Metazoa > Mollusca > Cephalopoda > Sepiida > Sepiolidae > Euprymna > Euprymna scolopes. Next base: position 11,702,864 of record NC_136490.1, read on the forward strand.
GAGGGCATTGCAAAGTCTATTGCAAATAAGGTGGGTTCCCTCTATTGAGCTAGAAGACTACTCACTCCTGGGAGTATCCTGTACCTTTACCATTTGCACATGCATGGAGTATTGTTGCCACATCTGAGCTGGTGCATCTACCACTCATCTCTTCCTCTTAGATAAAGTCCAAAAAAGAGTTGTCAATCTAATCAGTCCCACTTTATCAACTAAGCTCCAGCCCCTGTCTCATCGCCACACTGTTGCATCACTGTGCCTGCTTTACAAATATTTTAATGGAATGTGTTCTAATGAACTTGTTTCACTTGTACCCCCTCGACGTACATGTCCCCGACAAACCCGCTTAGCAATAGGATCTCACCCCTTCACTGTTATTGTCCCTAAATGCCAGAAAGCTTTCTATTCTAATGGTTTCTTTCATCGAACAGCTAGACTTTTGAATTCCCTTCCTGATGCCTGATATGCAGAAGTTTAAATGTAACATAAACAAATATCTTGTTAATCTTTCCTAGACATGGTCCGAAACAGCAGCCCCTTATGTCCAAGTGGCGATATGCTTTGTAATGGGTGAACATGAGTAAAAAAAAAATGATTTTAAAAGCCGCCTTCCGTTGAATAAAAAGGTGTTCCCGCCGCAACTTGTGAAACGTGCTTGGAGAAACATCACACGATGTTTTTGAGTTTTTGATCAGAGCTTCCTTCTGAAGATAAGTGTCTTATATCAGGGCCTCTGACAAAACCCTTGTGCAGAAAAACCGATAACACTTTTGTATTGAGTTTAATTGGCATTCAGTTTCTTTCCAGTAAGCATTTAAGTGAGCTGTGCCTAATATTTCGTATTTACTCTCTCATACGCAAACACACATTATATATATATATATATATATATATATATATATATATATATATATATATATATATATATACTACTGAATTTACTCACATACAATTAATATACAAAAGTATAAATTTATGCGTAAACTTTAAGTATTTAATTCAAAGGTGATCAATGCGTAGGTAGAGCTAGTTAGTAATTTATAAAATATATATGGTGATTAAGCTACACTGAATATTCCGCGTTTCATCCACTCTAGGATTCTTCAGGCTTATGCGCATAAGCCTGAAGAATCCTAGAGTGGATGAAACGCGGAATATTCAGTGTAGCTTAATCGCCATATCTATTTTATAAATTACTATATATATATATATATATATATATATATATATATATATATATATATATATATATAACTTCTGTCTAAAATTATGTTCTTTTAATAGAAGTTTACTTATTAAGGGCGATACATTATATATATATATATATATATATATATATATAATGTATCGCCCTTAATAAGTAAACTTCTATTAATAGAACATAATTTTAGACAGAAGTTAACTCTCTCACACTATAGAAAATACCACCTATAATAATTAATACATATAAATAGCCAATAAATTACATAACAAAAATGCGCTCATTCCATTTCAATTACACATCCATATTAGAACTATAACGGACATATTTGTTTAAAAAAGAATATGAATTACATCATATCTTTTAAATATATTAACGGCTATATGACGTCATTAAAAAATCTTGTTGTCAACGCTGTTAGCCTCCCCCTTTTAAATTTCTAACAACTTTTTTGTTTCTTAAATGGAACAGTGTCATACATTTCATTATATCAAAAATATATTTACAAATATTTAGACCGGTGTTTTGTTTTCTTAGTTTTGTTATGTAATGAATGGCTGGAACCATCATACATAACTGAAAAGAAAAAACTTTAATAAAAGATTTAAAAGAGTGGGCATCGAATAATCGATTGTCTACCTGTTGAAAAGAGGAAGGGCTTACGTCATAAACAGAGAAATCGGACGACGATCTTTTTGTTTACAAAACAAATAAACGTGACATTCCTCGTAAGCTCTGGAATTACAGATATTGGCATGAGTGGGATATTCACGTGTCGCTCCGTAAGACGAAATCGAATGTTCTTCTGAGGTCAAAACGTGACTTAAGAACACATGTATCAACCGATTGACATAACGCGTGGATAGAAAAAACAAAGCGACAAAATGCCAATAAAAACGGTGAATCAGCAGATAGATAGATAGAGCAGAGAGAGAGAGAGAGACGGAACAGCATGTGTTGCTGAAGACCGTGTTGTCGAAGCGTCATTTTTTCCCTCCTCAGAGCACTGTGAGAAAAACTGCTAACTGTGAACTTCAGAACCACCAAAAGAAAAAAAGACGATTTGTTTTAAATTGTAACTATATTGTAAAATATAATTTTATACAAAAACAAACACAATTGTGACTTACGTCTTTTAATGCATGTTTTTAAGTTACAGCTGATCGTTCTAAGTCGTCAACCGTTTTGTTTTCAGGTTCAACGTTGTTATGACATTTTTGACAATTGACGAGAGGCAAGATAAAGAAAAAGTGCCAGTCTAAGGTGAGATAACTCACTAGTCTTAACTCGTTGTCATCACAACCGCCTAGTAAACAAGTGAACCTACGGACGATCGACGTAACTAAAACTGCTATGTACCATTGTCAGGGAGTCCTACGCACTATTACGATTTCCCAACCTGGGAGCCACACAATAATACAACATAGTATTAATTGGTGCCTTGATGACCAGTTCACTCCGCAAGAGTGATAAGTAAGAACTTTTTACCAAAAACAAACTAAACAAAAAGAACTCTTACACTAAAAGAACTTGGTTACCACATACACAACAACAAAGAAGAAGAAAAAAAAAACACAACGTGAATCAATCGACGAAGAAACGCGAACGCAGAAGAGAAAAAGAAGAAGAAAGAACACTGGACCTGAGGAAAAGCAAAGGTTAGTTGATTTTTTCAATATTTTTCTAAACCTCGGCTCTTAAAAAAAAGTTTTGTTAAAAAAAAAAAAAAAAAAAAAAAAAAAAAGTTAATATATATTTCTTTTCTTTCTTCTTTCTTTCTTGTATAATTTTGAAAATAATAGTAAAAGATGGAACAGCAGTTTTTCACAGATTTCGCTCAGATCCTAGGGGCTGAACTACACAATGTAGGGAAGGCCATTTCGAACTCTCTGAGGGGGGAGGCGTTGTTATCAAAAATAAAACCATTAGACACTAGACGATCGCAGGAATACAGAAGATGGCTAAATGATATAGATAAATACACTAGAATAGTTAGCCAAACAGAGGAAGAAAAATGCCAATTAGCGTTAATTACGACGGCTGGCCAAATAGGACAGTTTGTTTCAGGACTACTAGCCAACAATGAGAGTGTGGCATGGGTAGACTTGAAGCGAGCTCTAGATAATTATTTTGGAGTCCAGGCAGATCCTACCAAGTTTGTTAGGGAGTTAGCAAATATTAAGCAGGGTAGAAGCGAAACTGTGCAGGACTACATGCAGAGGTTAGTGCACTTGGCTATAGGTTCGTATGGTAGTCTAGATACGAACAATGAAGTAATAAAAAGCCAAGTGATAGGTTTCTTCATCGAGGGGCTATATGACAGACAAGTCAAAATCGCTGTCATGAGGGAAGAACCATCGGACCTCAAGGTAGCCTATGAAAAGGCCCTAATCGAGGATCGGTGGCAAACCCGCATAAGAGGCAATGACCGAGAAGAAGAACCTATGGAAATAAATTATAGTGGGCGCCAGAGGAATATAGAAGCGATAAGGAAAAAAAGATTCCCAGAGCCAGATAGGGGGCAGAGGAATTATAGAGGATTTAATAGGGGACCCGGCTTCAAGGCAAGAGAAACAGAGCGCCCTTGGCCGGAGATTAAGTGTTACAATTGCGGCAGAAAAGGCCATATAGCCAGGAACTGCACCTTCCCTAAGTCGGGAAACGAGCAGACCCCACTCGCAAGACGCCCAGCGAGAGGAAGAGGGGTGAACAGTCAAAGATCATAGGACATATGGGCGCCGCTAATTGCATCCCTATTAAGATAGAGAAAAATAAGTTTAGGGCTTTAGTAGATACTGGCGCCGAAATTTCTGTAATAAAAAGTACTGTATTAGAAAGTCTCAGAGAGAAGCCTGAGATAAAGAAAATAGAGATGAATTTAAGGACTGCAAACGGGTCACCTCTCATAGTGCAAGGAGTGGCGCGTTTACAAATTAAAGTAGGAAGCCAGTACATTCGACATGATTTTGTAGTGACGAAAAACCTTAAAAGGAACGTCATATTGGGCCGAGACTGGCTCAAGCAAAATAGTGTTAGAATGAACTTTGATTTAGGAGCAATCCGATTAGGCAGCGAGTACATAGCGCTGCAAGAGGAGGCTTATATTTCGAGTATAGTTAGATTAAGGCATAATGTCACCCTGAAACCGCAGCATTTACATGCGTGCACAGCTCGTGCCGAAATGAGAAATGGTCAGGGTTTAGATTACGAAGTAGTGCAGATAGATAAAGGCTTCCTAAGTGATCTAAGTGGTGTATCCGTAGCGAACACGGTAGTTAAAATTAAAGGTAGGAAAAGTTTTCCTTTGCTAATTATGAATAACACGAACCAGACAGTAAAATTAAAGAAAGGTTACAAGATAGGTAGATGTAGAAGAACAGAAGTAGTAATGGCAATATCAAAGCCAAATAAACAAAAGAAGTCGGGAAACAAAAGTAACCTAAACGGCATAAAAGTGCCGGAAGAAATGAGGAAAGTTTTAAATAAAGTCCTGCAACGAAATACTGATTTATTCGTCACAGAGGATAGATATTTAGGCCGGACTGACACAGTAGAGATGAGGATCGATACAGGAAAAAACGATCCCATAAAGAAAAACCCGTATAGAACACCTCTCAAACAACGAGAAGAAGTTAATGTAGCACTAGAGGAAATGCTACAGGCAGGGGTGATAGAAAGGTCAAACAGTCCGTGGAGTTTCCCGATAGTTTTGGTAAAAAAGAAAGACGGAACAAAGAGGTTCTGTGTAGATTTTAGGGCCCTGAATAAGATAACAAAGAAGTATGCCCGAGCGCTACCAGTAATTTATGATATACTGGCCTCGCTTGGGTCAGCAAAATATTTCTCAAAATTGGACTTGAAATCAGGGTATTGGCAGGTAAAGTTGAACGAAAAAGATAAAGAGAAAACTGCGTTCACCTGTCATAGAGGACTGTTCCAATTTAATGTAATGCCATTCGGACTTGCTAACGCTCCGGGAGTGTTTCAGGAGCTAATGTCCGTAGTGTTACAGGGACAGGAAGAATTCGCCGTGCCTTATTTGGATGATATTTTGATATTCTCCAAAACAAAGGAGGAACATGTTAGGCATATAGAAAAGGTGTTAGGTAGTTTACGTAGGCATAATTTAAGGTTAAAGGCGGCGAAGTGTGAGTTTTTCGGCAAGGAAGTGCAATATCTGGGATTCCGAGTAAGTGAGAAAGGTATCCAGCCGGAGGGGGACAAGGTTAAAGCAATTCAGGCAATTGCGACCCCAACCACTGTGAAGCAGGTTAGATCCTTTATAGGCATGACATCCTATTACAGGCGATTTATCAAGGATTTTTCTGTAATCGCCGAACCGTTAATTCGGTTAACTAGGAAGCATGCACGTTTCTGTTGGGACGATGCGTGTCAGTCTGCTTTTAATCGATTGAAATCGAAGCTTGCAGAGATGGTGATGCTGGCATACCCGGACACTAACAAAGGATACAGGTTATACACGGATGCCTCCGATTATGCGATCGGAGCAACCTTGTCTCAAATGGTCTACGACCCGGAGGAGGGTCGGGAGATAGAGAAACCCATTTATTTTCTATCTCATAAGTTGTCTGATACCCAGACTAGATGGTCAACAATAGAGAAAGAAGCATATGCGATTCACTATGCCTTAAACAAGTTGAATCACTACTTGCATAGTGCTACGTTCACCATCTACACGGATCACAGACCATTGGAGTACTTGCTGAAATCTCCGATACAGAATAGGAAGATACAGACGTGGGCATTAAGTATGGCTGGCTATGATTGCACCATACAGTACCTAAAAGGAAAAGATAACGTCTGTGCGGATCTCTTATCCCGTGCGGTAAATGCGAGTCGGGATGAAGACGATCCTCCAGTAGAAATAGATGATAGGAATTACACGGTGAGTGCGATAAACTCGAATCGTTTTGAACCAAGAGAGTTTGTATCGCATAAGGATGACGAAGGCTCACCGGTAGTAAGCGAGCGTCCTACACTATCAGGTTTGGATATGTGTAAAGAACAAGACGCCGATAGTCAGATCGTCGAATTAAAGAAACGGATGAGGAGCGGTAAAACGTCCAAGATGGAAGAAAAAAAGTACATCATAATGGACGATATCGTATATTATTTATCGACACCCGACGACGATCCTGTAATTAGATTATATATTCCGTCTCATTTGAGGATGAAGGTATTGAAACAATACCATGATGAGAATGGTCATATGGGTGTGGAGAAAACGTTCCACTCCATTAAACAGAAGTATTTCTGGCCTGGTTTGTTCAAGAAGGTAAACGAACACATAGGGAAGTGCGTCCCATGCCAGACCAGAAATTTGAGGAAGCAACAACCTCAAATGCAGGAGACCGACATGCCTTCTTTTCCTTTTGCTAAGATTGCATTGGATATTTCCGGACCCTATCCGAGGACTTTGTCAGGCAATCAATACATAGTCACGTTCATCGACATGTATAGTGGTTGGCCTGAGGCTTTCGCTGTAACTAATAAAAAGGCAGAGACAGTGGTGCATCTCTTAATTGAGGAAATATTTCCCAGATTTGGTGCACCATTGCAGTTACTTACGGATAACGGACCGGAGAACGTCAATGGGATCATGAAAAGGGCTTTAGAAGAGCTTAATGTTGATCACGTGACCACCTCATTTTACCACCCGCAAAGTAACGGGAAAATAGAAAGATTCCATAGGACGATGCATGACGTACTAGCAAAGAAAATAGGGGACAATGACCGTTCATGGGACATGTACTTGAACCAGATGCTGGCTGCTGTAAGGTTTCATGTCAGCGAAACAACAAAGTACTCCCCCTATTATTTGCTCTATAATAGAGACGTTGTCTTGCCGTTAGACAACATACTGAGGCCGCGTAGAATTTACTACGGGGAAGAGGATCATGAGATCGCTCTGCAGGACATGCATCGGACCTTTACATTAGTCAGGAACAATGTAAAGAGAGCTAGGAAGAAAATGATAGATAGGGCCAACGAGAAAACAAAAGCAGTCGATTTTCAAGTTGGCGACTTAGTTTATTATAAAAATAATAGAAAAAAGGGAAAGCTAGACGTAAGATGGTCTCCATATTACGTAATAATAGAGAAGACGGGGCCAGTCTCGTATAGAATTAGAAGTCAACTGACGGGGGCAGTAACAAAAGCCCATGGGGAACACCTTCGGAAAGCAGAACTGGAGGAATGGGATATCCCCAACAAGCAAGAGGGCTGTAGAAAAACAACCCTGTCAGCACCGGTAGAGGATAGTAGTTCAGATCAAGAATCCTCTAGTGGGGAGGAAGAAAATTATCCCCAACAGAGCAATCGCCATCAACGAGAATCCCCAAGTCAGGAAAACAGGGTCCCGTTGATGGAACGGAAAATAATCACGCGTAGCATGACGGCTGAAAGGGCTAAAGAAGTTGATGAAATATGGAAGGAAGATATATATAACTTAGTGCCCAGGTCGTGCAGAGTTGATTATGATAGTAGGGATCAGCCAACCGTAGCTGGGGCTAGCACGGGGGTTGGGAACTCAGGTTATAATCGAACTGCGGGTCGGGAGCGCGGAACAGGATGTTTGGATTGGTTAAGAAAATTACTCTGTTGATGTTAGGCAACATCCTTATCATAGGGAGTTCGGAGTTGCCACCAATATTTAGGATCCTGGCGTTCTGGTCGAAATTTTTGTACTATATGCTGCCCACATTTTAAACAAGTCATTAAAATGTAAGACTCGTATTTAGTTAATTAGTCATATTAATTAAAGAGCCGAGGTAGTGGAGAATATTGGACAAATCGACCACTTCGGTAAAATTGGTAAATTTGCAGCGTATATTTTGCTGTTAAGTGCGGCCGATGCACTTATACCGAAGAAGACCTTATGCTTTTCTTGTTGATGTTTATTTTTATTTTATTTTTTTTTCTAAGTTAAACGAAAAAAAAAAAATACAGTAAAAGAGATGAAAAAAAATTGTGACATTAAAAAAAAACATTATTGGAAATGTCGATGGACCGATAGACGATTAAAAAAAAAAAAAAAAAAAAAAAAAAAATGGTTAATGGAGGGGTGTTATGTAATGAATGGCTGGAACCATCATACATAACTGAAAAGAAAAAACTTTAATAAAAGATTTAAAAGAGTGAGCATCGAATAATCGATTGTCTACCTGTTGAAAAGAGGAAGGGCTTACGTCATAAACAGAGAAATCGGACGACGATCTTTTTGTTTACAAAACAAATAAACGTGACATTCCTCGTAAGCTCTGGAATTACAGATATTGGCATGAGTGGGATATTCACGTGTCGCTCCGTAAGACGAAATCGAATGTTCTTCTGAGGTCAAAACGTGACTTAAGAACACATGTATCAACCGATTGACATAACGCGTGGATAGAAAAAACAAAGCGACAAAATGCCAATAAAAACGGTGAATCAGCAGATAGATAGATAGAGCAGAGAGAGAGAGAGAGACGGAACAGCATGTGTTGCTGAAGACCGTGTTGTCGAAGCGTCATTTTTTCCCTCCTCAGAGCACTGTGAGAAAAACTGCTAACTGTGAACTTCAGAACCACCAAAAGAAAAAAAGACGATTTGTTTTAAATTGTAACTATATTGTAAAATATAATTTTATACAAAAACAAACACAATTGTGACTTACGTCTTTTAATGCATGTTTTTAAGTTACAGCTGATCGTTCTAAGTCGTCAACCGTTTTGTTTTCAGGTTCAACGTTGTTATGACATTTTTGACAATTGACGAGAGGCAAGATAAAGAAAAAGTGCCAGTCTAAGGTGAGATAACTCACTAGTCTTAACTCGTTGTCATCACAACCGCCTAGTAAACAAGTGAACCTACGGACGATCGACGTAACTAAAACTGCTATGTACCATTGTCAGGGAGTCCTACGCACTATTACGATTTCCCAACCTGGGAGCCACACAATAATACAACAGTTTCATTCATTTTGAGGAAGTCTCGCAATAAAGACGAACCGTTGATTAATACACAACTCGGTTTGTTCCTTTTAATCACCAAGAAAATAAAAGGAAATCGTCAGGTAATGTTTCATGACTTCCGACTTCCAAGAGCACTCTTGTAGTCTCTCGTCTGTTTTGTCTTCTTCTTAGTCGTTCGTTATTCAACTTAAATATTTACTTGCCGATAGCCACAATCTACCGCGGCTTACCACACCGCGTCCCCCGACAGGGCTTGTACCAATGACAAGATCTTTCCACTTGGATCACCACTTACAAGACAAAGCTTAGACAGACACGTCGACACTAGCGCCACCTCACGCACACTGACTTCCTTTATAATGGTTTACTAGCGTCTGTCGACAGCTTCATGATTGGTTAGCGTTTACGCGTTCGTCGTTCAACAACCAGTGACTCGATAATGTAAGAAAACACCCACTGTTGTGACGTGGATGCCACTTTTATCACGGCTCGATAAAGTCACACATATGGACACAAATGTAAAAGTATAATTAAGTTCACTTTTATTAGTATCCATAAATGTAAACAGATGAAGCATGCTCATTAAAGTACTGATATTTCTTCCACTTCCAATAGTCAATTAATTATCTGATAAGGAATTGGATCCTGAAGTTGATTCGCTGTCTACGTCGAGCTACACCAATGAGTCATGAAAAACAAAGAACAAAAAAAGAGATGATTGTGAATCACTATGTTATCTAGAAAGTGGAGAAGCAACATTTACAATGAAGCTAAGTTGTTTTCCTTAGCAGTAAATCTCGATCTCATAGTTATTCATCACATCTTTATCCTTTTGCTTATATGAATAATCAGGAAAGCAAACGTTCAAGGGTGTGTTTTTTGCTGAATGCATTCGTCACACAAAGAAAGAGTTCAAACATACCTGTGATGCCCATAAATACTGTTTCTAAGTGTTTACGAACTTTTGGGACAACCTAATAATTGTAAGCATTTGATTGTTTTTTTTTTATTTTTCATAATGTATGTCGATTTGAGGAATGTATTAATAGCAAGTGCTAAGTTACGTTAGTACAAGTTTGATGATCAAACTAAGGGGACGTTCAGTCTTTTGCTCCTAGAGGAAGGTTGGGTTTTCGACAGTATAGTTAAAACAGAATGTGTTAATTTATATATATATATATATATATATATATATATATATATATATATATATATATATATATATTCATTCATTCTGCAAGAAATAAGTTATAAGTTGTTAATTTTCCGTTCTTGTTTCGATTCGTCGTCTTTCATGAAACAGCTTTTGTCTTTGGCGTAAATGAATGAAAATATGAATGAAAATTGAATGAAAAATGTATACAAGAAAATGAATGAACAATGGGTGAAGAAAAGTGAATGAATATGAATCAAAGAAAATGCAATGTTATATGCGGAATGTAGTAATCGGTTTCGTTTATGCCTATGAAAGGACTAAAGTAGCCAAAGCTATAAAGAAAAAAACATACAAAAAAATGTTTCGAAATTTTGGAGATAAAGATTCATATTTTGAATTATTTGAATTAATCGGATTACCGTCTTTATCTTAGATATTATTCGTACAACGATTTGGCCGATGTAACTTCCAACTTTTAGATACGTCTTGTTTGACTCGGGTATCTTTATGTCAAACTCAATAAAACTTTTTTTCTTCGCGAAAGTAACTTGTCCTCCTAATGTACTAAGAATACAATTACGAATTACTTAAGGCTTTTATTTGATCGTGGCTGACGGATCTTTGTGAGGATAGAACTCAAGACGTGATGACCCGAATATCAATTGTTATGGAAGTAATCGTGAAAGGTCAAGATGGATTCGGAGAAAGCAACACCCAAACATCTAATAAAAATTTAGTCTTCCTTATAATTTAGTCGTCTCACTTTTTTTATTTTATGTTTTGAAAAGCATCAGTTTATACTAAAAAAATAAATAAACCTTTCTGTTGAAATTTAGATTTTTCCGCAGTATTCTTACCGATGTTGACACAAAAATGACCATATTTAGTCAACAGGAAGGAAGCCATTTTCTATCATAATAATGCTCGTCCTCACCTAACAATACCGACCAAAGATTTCTTAGGAGAATTTGGTTCGGAAATATTTTCCTATCCTGATTATTCTCCTGTTCTATCGGATTTTCACTTATTTCGAGGATTACGAAACCATTCAGAATATCTTACGTCAACATCACGGGAGATTGTGTTAAATTCATATTTCATATCGAAATCTAAAAAAATTACAATCGAGGGATTTTTAAACGCGTAGACAGATCAAATAAAATTACAAAGAGCAAAGGTTAATATGGTTATGTAAAACTAGTTTTGAAAACAAAGTTATTCATTTTCAAGATGTAATTTAAAACAGAAAACAATTGGATCAAACTGACAGAAAAGAAAAAAATAGATGCCGAAGAGAATATTATCAATCATTTATATTTTCTATTCTTCACATAGAACACACGATAACTGATATAACTAATAATTAATAACACACTATAACTATTAATGTTGTTAGTGTTGTTATGATTAATCGGTATCAGAAATCGAAAAGATAAATGTTTTGCGGTGTCGGAATCGGTATTGGAACCGGAAGAATTTTTTTTTTACTATTTTTCGATGCTAAAGGAGTTTCTTTTATTTATTTTTTATTGTTCTTGTTTTAAGCATAATTTTCCATTGCTCGTCCTAATGATAAATTGGTCCTGGATATGACCTTAAACTATTTCCAGTGGTGAGGCCCCAGCTTGCGGACTTTGGGGAGTGTGGAGCCACCCTTTAATTACCATTGCTCCCAGGTCCACTCTGACCCTGAGTGGTAGTACCTGTTAGGGTCACAACTATGGGTTAAATAGAAACCGACTTTGAAAACAACAAATATATTCTATTAAAAGTTTTTCTTCAAAATCTTTGGATTCGGCATTAAATAACCCGAAAAGGGTTGATATGCCGTAAAACAAAAACAACCAACCAACCAACCTAATGATAAATTGATAAATATTTATTGATTTTAAACAACCAGTAAACGTAAAATCTATAGATCACCTGTACATGTGTGTATTTTTGTCGGTTTTGCACACGTTGCATGTGTTTTACGGTAATCCGAGTATAAAATAAAAAATCAACAAATCTATGTTTAAATAATTAGATGTGACAAAAGAAACGGAATATAAAAATGGTACTTGTATTTGAAATTGGAAATTTAAAACAGAATCGATAGTTGCATCAGAATTGGAGAAATATTGGATCGCTCCATCACTCGTACCTATATACATATCGTCTTAAAGTTCATTCAGTTCATGAGGGGGTGCTTCCATCACGACGCACCATATTTAAGTCTGTTATATAAAATTCGATAACCAACGAGAAGTAAAATTACATTCTTAGTAATTAAAATGTCAATCATGTTGTGTTTGTAATCGAAAAGAAAATTGAAAAATAAAAATCAAATAAGAAAATACAGAAAACCGATTCTATCGTGCAGACGCGACGTGGGAGCCGCACTCTCTGGAACCTTCCTGAAAGAGCGGCTCTTATAAACACACAGGGATATTGACATGCGATTCTTTGAGGACCATGTTACCGGGTCGAAAAATATAAAGTAAAGAGGCCTAAGTGTTGCCAGATGGTTCGGTGGTTGGGTAAAAAACCACCGCACAATCTTAAGGGGAATTTTTTTTTTTTATCTGTGAACATGGCATGCGCGCGTATGTCGAGGCTTGAGATTGATAGAGTACCTCTTGCTTCCAAGTGAAGTGGCTATAATTATTTATATGAAAGATTTCACACATTGCAAAGATCTGCTGTGTGCGTATAGGACTCGCTTGTACTTACACACGCACACATACACACACACACATATATATATATGCATGTATGTGTGTGTGTGTGTCTGTGTGTGTGTGTGTGTGTGTGTGTGTGTGTGTGTGTGTGTGTGTGTGTGTGTGTGTGTGTTTTGAGAAAATAATGCTTTTAAAAATAGAAAACCTTATTACGGATGAAAAATGACCCGTCACATTGACGTACCTTAATTAATAAAACATCCCTAGATCCGGTGTAACTTACAAAGATTTCAAGTTGTTCAAGCCAAACGCAGCTAAGTTATTTAGGTCATTAACATACACGTTGTTGTGCGGATATCAGCAAGTCTGAATATGTAAAATATATTTTGTATGGTTCAGATTTTTCGGACTACTGTTCTCATCCTAGATCTCATTCTCAAATCATCCCGAGCGATGGTATGTTCGATCTTCTTAATATACGTTATGTCGAACTCAGTAATTTTAATTAGTTTTAATTTTTCGAATCCTTTGAAATAAGCTTTATAATTTTCGATGAAACAACAATACTTGGCAATCTTTATGTCGAACTCGGGAATCGGTACGGAATTTCAAACGGAATGCAATATCGATTCCAAAGGGATATCTTGTTTTGTTTATGTTAAAATTTTCTAGAAATTGACGGTCCTTTAATATTTCTCATACCTCGCCTCTCTCTCTCGCCTCTCCTCCTCTCTCTCTCTTTCTCTCTCTCTCTCTCTTTCTCTTTATATATATATATATATATATATATATATATATATATATATTAATGGCTTTTCTAGGTCACAGGGGAGACAACCAAGCAAAAAAAAAAATAGAACTTTACAAATGAAGGCTCGTTGGAATGGTAATAACCTGAATTGTGTAGTGGGCAATGTGACATATGCCTTTAATGACGAACATTTGCGCTGTTTTTACAGCCATAAACTGTTTCAATCATAATCATTTGTTTTCCTAGTTTTGCATATGAATTACAAAATATCTAATATTTTCCCCAAAACCTTTAGTCTTGGTGGAGGGGAGACTAAAACTTGCTGCTATGGTTTAAAATTATCTGATATAAGAGAAAGGGGAGACTTGATTCCAAATATTTCTTATATGTTACATTTCCCATCTTTGGTTTTCATACATAAAGTAAACTTCACAGTGTATAAGGATCGTTCGCATTTATTTATTAAGTTGCTTGTTATAAAGATTTATCACAAAGGGCGTCAACTTCTTCGCGTTTTCGGAGTCTGCTCTATTTATGGATTCGACCAAGTTTTGCATTAATGAATTGATTTAATATTAGTATATACACACATATATATGCATATATATATATATATATATATATATATATATATATATATATATATATATATATAGTCATCCACCTACAGCACTGTTTCGTTGTATCACAACTCATCGGTGCGGCTTCACTAGCACCTTTCACTAGTCGGGGACTGAACCTTCAACTATCACGTTGATAACCAGCAGTTCTACTCATCGGCCCATGGGACCGGTGCTCGTCAATGACCACAACAAATGTCTATTTAAATAAACATTCGCCCACCGCTTTTACATTGCTCGAGCTATTTCTTTATTTACATACAAACAGCGAGCCTCGTTTTGTAGCTAATTAAGTAGCGGGCAAGGTACATTTACGAGAGTTCTCTGCCTTTAAAATATAGTCATCCACATACAGTACAGTTTCGTAGTATCACATCTCATCAGTGCGGCTAGACTAGAACTTTCCCCTAGTCAATGTTTGAATTTACAACCATAGCTTTGATAGTCAGCAATTCTACCCACCGTCCATGGGATCGGTGCTCGCAATACATGACACATTTGTTTGTCAAAAAAAAATTAAAAACAAATAAAGAAAATATTTTATGCTTTTTGAAATGTACGTATAATGCCATTTTATTTCACAAAGTCTTAAATATTAAATCAGCCAAATGTTTCCCATCATTGCTAACACATGGTTCTAGACATTCACGAAAATTTTCAAAACCTCCGTGGATCATTTCAGTTGAGATAGCAACGATTTCAGAACGAATAACTCGTCTTGATTTTTCAAGCGATCGAGGCGGTAGTTGAATATTTTTGACTTAAATATCCCCACAAGAAAAATCGCAGATCTTTCAGGTTAAGCAATATCATCACGTCTTCCGGGTTAAGCAATATCATCACGCAAAGAAATTAAATGATCGGGAATATTTTCTTTAAAAGACAGTATGAATATAGATATAAATAAATGTTTATTTATATATATATAAAATGGCATTCAATGTGAATTTAAAAAATATAAATATATTTATTTATTTATAAAATTAATCTTGTTTTATCTACAAATGTGTCAAAGCAGTTGGTGCATCATGTATGCATACAATATTTAATATAAGTACGTATTAGTATTATCTACATCCTTACATATTTTATTCTTACATTTTTTTGTGTAGATAATAATTATTGTCCCTCGACATATTCAGATCCAGTTGAAAAGCCGAGAATTTGAATCCAGTTGAAAAGACTCTGCAGCCAATCGCTATGCCAATATAAATTAACATGGGGAAAAAAGGAATTTAAACCGTATATAATGTCAAATCGGCACACATAAATTAAGTTTAGTTCTATATTTTTGTTAACAGCAGAGGCCGGAAACAATATTTACGTTAAATTTTAATGCTTATTATAAAAGTTTGATACAAGCACACTCCATTGCGTTAATGGGCAATAACTATAGTTTCTAGTTTGTCAGTATTTTGCGCAAACAGCCGCCAGAGATGTCGGAATTTTTCTGTTTCTATGTCTATCCTTGTAGCCATGGCACTAGTAAGGGTGCTAAGGTAAACGTTTTATCTGGGCTGACGTTATCCGCCTGATAGTCAGGGACGCGAACCTTGGATTAACCACTAAGGAGGTTGTTCTATCAGCAGGTGCAAAATACTGGGGCTGCTGTATTGCCATTTGATGAATAGCTTCTGGACCATGCAGTAGCATCTGGTGGGGCATCTCGATGCTATATTAGTGGGTAATTGTTACGGTTTTACCTTATCATGTGCTACAAAAAAATTTCGTTCCGTTTTTTTCTCTTACTTTCCCTCTCTGTCTTGCTCCAAGCAAGTCTGTCGATCTCGTCCACAAATCCCAAAACCCCATCAAAGTTTCAAGAATAAAATACACGATTAAATCCGGATCTCCAACTTCCAACGTAGATCCCCACTACCATGTCTCCTTCTCCAACATCAGGGATCTACATTCTAACCTTCAAGAGGTTGAAACACAATTACAGGAGACTAAACAAGACCTATTATTCCTAAGCGAAACTGGCATTGGACAGACTATTCCCCTATATGAGTTCATAATTAAAGGATACTTTAACTTAACTTCCAAATCTGACCCTCAAGATCGCCATGGGCATGGTATATATGCCTATATTAAAGATGGCTTCCCATGTGATATGGACTTCCCCAGAGAAAATCCTAACTTACCCTATATGTGCTTTCGGGTTGCACTCTCTCACACTACTGTGTTTATATTTACGCTCTATCGCCCCCCCACAGCAGAGGAGTTACTATCTTTAAAAGCATATCTGAGAAAATTGGCCATGTCCTACCTGCTTATCCTTCAGCTAATATTCACGTATGTGGAGACTTCAATGTTCTCAATGTGGAATGGTTAACTCACTCAAACAAGACCGATGATGAGGGGAGGTTCTGTCACGATTTCTCCATTGCTTATGACCTCACTCAGATTGTTCCTATTTACAATGCCTCCCCACGGGACAGAGTTAGACACCAGGGTCGTTTTTTAACGTGGATTTTTCACAAACCCACATGTGTGTCCGACTCTGACGGCCAGTATGCAAGTCTCCTAGACCTTTTTATAACAACTTGCCGTGAACTATGTTCAGTTTCTGTTCTGTCTCCACTTGGATCTTCCGACCACTCAGTTGTATCAATTAAGATAAAAATGAAATGTAAAAGTCTTCAGACGTACCTCTCCACCGTACAGTGTATCGATACTCTATGGCAGACTGGGATAGCTTCCGTACATTTATATCAGATCTACCTCTGCGTTCCATGTTTAAAAAAGATGTGTTCTCTATAGTATCAGACCTGACAGAATGTGAATTATATGTATTGATCGTTTCATACCATCAAAAAAGTTCCAGCGAAAACCTAACATCCAGCCGTGGTTCTCTCCAGAATGTGCTGTTGCCATTGCGCACAGAAATCGCCTTTTCCATTGCTTTAAACGTAATAGATGTACTGAGATTAAAGCTGCTTTCAGAACTGCCAGCAACCAAATAGTAATAAAGAACGCAAGAGAGTTGTATACTCAGTCCGTCAAGTCCAAAGTAGATGAGCAGCGGCTTGGTTCCCAGCAGTTTTGGCAAATAGCAAATAGAATCCTGAACAGAAGCGTGTGTTCTATCCCAACTATCATCAATGGACCTAAGGTAATCTCGTCAGCATCAGACAAAGCCAAACTCTGTGCCAAGAACTTTGCAGCTAATTCTACCCATTACGACCAAGGCCGCCAACCCACAATATTTCCTCTTGTATCAGAAAAAAAACGCTATGTGATATGCAAATATATGTACGTGATGTTGCCAAGCTAATCCAAAACCTTGATTCCAGTAAAGCAATCGGCCTTGACGGTATTCCAATTATAGTACTAAAAAACTTCAACCTGAACTAGCGCCCACATATACAAAACAGTTTAAACGAAATGCTTCCAATCGCCCTAAAAACCTCATCAGTATGCTCTGTATTTAAGAATTCAGGTGATCGTTCATCCCCCTCTCAGTACAGGTCAATAAGTCTCCTGTGCGCAATGAGTAAGTTGCTGGAATCTGCGTTAAATAGAGAAGTAATCATGGCTTCGGTTCTGCTAGATCTACAGCTATATCTCATAAGATTAGCGAATCTCTCGACGAAGGCAACCTTTCTAGGGCAATTGCTCTTGACATATCAAAATCCTTTGATAGGGTATGACATAAAGGTTTACTTCACAAGATCTCCAGCTATGGTATAACTGGAAATGTTTTCTTAATTATCAAACCATTTCTCTCTGATAGGTTCATAAGAGTAGTAGTTGATGGCTCTCAGTATAAATGCTGGAGTCGCTCAGGGTTCCATCCTGGGCCCAACTCTCTTCCTGATTTACATTAATGATCTTCCAAATCACATCCTTACATCATTCGTAGACATTTATGCAGATGACACTACCATCTATGGAAGCACATCTAAGACTGTAAACGACCAAGTTCTCTATTTTTGATTTATCATTAAAGTATTTGTTGTTATGGAGACGCCCACTAATTAACATACGTGGGTGAAAAGATATAGATAAAGGTATCAAGTCAACAAGACTGGGGAGCTATGTTCGAACGCCGGATAGGCAAGACGCATGTGCTGGTTGCTCCATGAAAGACTTTAACACGCCCTCTGTCGGACAATCTTCCAACTGCAGTACAAATGCACCTTTGTAAATATGTATTATCTTTTCGTCTTAATATATTTGTTTTACCTTTACTTTCTGCGTTCGTGTTGTTATTGATACAGACACAACAGTATTTTATTTTATTTTTCATTTTTAGTAAGTGACAGTGGCTAAGTGTCAAATGACACAAATGGTAGTTCCAATGTCATATCAAATCGTTTCACATAAACGCTTTCCTTATGATGTTGAAACCCTTCACAGTATTCTCCGTTTTTCTAGAAAGAAATTTAATTAGAACTTTTTTGCAAAGGAATAACCACGTATCAAGGCGCAGTGGCTATTCAAGGATAAGTGTTATAGTGTACTATAGTAAAAAGGACAATATCATAGTAATTGTTAGAAGTGTAAATTTGATAACTTGGATTACTTAAGGGAATAGGCTCATTAAGAACTTGTTTACGTTGGACTTGAAGACGACCATATTGTAGTCAGTTGGAAAGCAGGTAAACGGAAGAGACTTCTACATGTGTGAAGTTCTAAGAAAGAAGCTTCTTTCATGGAATCCACGTTTAGGTTTAGGCACAGAAGAAAACTATTGATAGTGTTTTCAGCTAGACGAGTGTTTCTCGTGAATGTTTGGAGAGGAGAGGGCATAGAATGCATTAAAAAATCAAATGAAAACAATGGAGTTATAGGATTCATAGAAAATGAATGGATTTAAGAATTTTATGAGATTTGCACTCGAAAAAAGACTATATACGAGAGGTGTCTTCAATAAGTTTCAGACATTTTTCGTATCGACACTTTTATTGCATCCTTGAACATCCTTGAGACAAACTTCATGCAAATCTTCCGCATCTTCACTTCCTCGCGAATACTTGTGTGTACAGTCCCACATATAAAGGTTCTTATCCAAGAAATGCTTTATTTGTTCAATCAAAAGTGTAGTATGTGTTCTTCAGATGCTGCACTTTAATTTCTTGTTCTCTGTCAGTGGAGGAGAAATCCTTCACGACTGAGACAATTTTTACTTTTGTTCCTTTTCTCCACGTTAAAAAACGACCCTGGTGTCTAACTCTGTCCCGTGGGGAGGCATTGTAAATAGGAACTCTGGGGCTTTGACTGCCTAACTCCTCCCACACCTCCAATCATCCTTCACAGATTTCCTGCCTTCCTTGAATCTCTTATGTCAGTCAAAAATTGACATTCGATTCATGTAAGATGAGCAAAAAGCTGTCTAAATAATTTCATACGATTATGTAATATTTTTCAAGTTTAAAAAAAGAATTTTACTGCATATCGGTTTTCAACAGATGTCACAATCAGGCTTTAGTAGAGTGTATTCCAATGACTACGGTAGTTGTTTATTTGAACCTGAGATCATAAAGATTAGTCAGTCATCTCATAAGATGTATGGCAATCATATACTGAATTTTCAAGAGTCTGCGACAATTTTAAATGTCTATTAAAAAAAGTCTAGAAACTTATTTACGGCACCTAGTATGAAAAATATAGTAATAATGAATATCAATTGAAAACGATCTAGATTTGACTTACAAAGAATTATGTCACAATATTACATAATACTATGATTTACATAGTTGAATGTTTCACTCTTTAAGTGCATTACTTCAACAGGTCGGTGGGGCATTAGAATACGCCGACTGCCCCCCCCCCTGCAGAGGGTAAAAGTCCCTCAATGGGGGTCCTGGATATGACCTTAAACTATATCCAGTGGTGAAGCCCCAGCTTGTAGGCTTTGGGGAGTGTGGAGCCAACCTTTAATTACCATTGCTCCCAGGTCCACTCTGACCCTGAGTGGTAGTACCTGTTAGGGTCACAACTATGGGTTAAATAGAAACCGACTTTGAAAACAACAAATATATTCTATTAAAAGTTTTTCTTCAAAATCTTTGGATTCGGCATTAAATAACCCGAAAAGGGTTGATATGCCGTAAAACAAAACAACCTGAGTGGTAGTACCTGTTAGGGTCACAACTATGGGTTAAATAGAAACCGACGTGAAAACAACAAATATATTCTATTAAAAATATTTTTCTTAAAAATCTTTGGATTCGACATTAAATAATCCGAAAAGGGTTGATATGCCGTAAAACAAAACAACCAACCAAACCAATCAACAGGTCGTAACGTATTATGATGATATGAGTGCGCCTGCACACGTGTGTGTGTGTGTGTGTGTGTGTGTGTGTGTGTGTGTGTGTGTGTGTGTGTGTGTGTGTGCGCGATGTAGTTTCTATTAGTAAAAACATATCACGAGATTGGCCAAGAAAAAAAATTGCTTTCCTGGAGGCCCTAACTCGATAAGCAACAGAACGAACGGGTGGGAACAAGAATAACTAAAATACATACGTAGAGAGAGAGAGAGAGAGAGAGAGAGAGAGAGAGAGAGAGAGAGAGAGAGAGAATGATTAAAAGAGAGAGGAGGCTAAGAGAGATCAAAAAGAGATAGAGTGAGAGAAACAGATATGCCATTTTTATACTGTTGATAAGAGATCCAAAATATAACATAAAAAATTCATAATTTCTCCCACTGCTTAATATTGTGCTTGAGAAGAAATAACTGGAGCGCAGCATTTCTATTTCTTGAAAAGCCAGAACTTATGAATTGCTACTTATATATATATATATATATATATATATATATATATATGTGTGTGTGTGTGTGTGTGTGTGTGTGTGTGTGTGTGTGTGTGTGTACATGCATATATATATTATATATACTTATATATATATATAAATATATATATAATGTAAGTGCAATTCATGTCAATGCATACATTTAAGCATGCATACATATTTATATACATAAATATGTATGTATGTAGTCACCACCACCACCCACACACACACACACATACACACACACACACACACACACACACACATATATATATATATATAAATATATATATATAAATAGTGCATTAATACCACACCGCGCACTTATACCAATATGAACGCGCTATATTAATGTATAACAAACACACCAATATATATGCGCTCGCGTGTGTGTGTGTGTGTGTGTGTGTGTGTGTGTGTGTGTGTGTGTGTGTGTGTGTGTGTGTGTGTGTGTGTGTTATACATTAATATAGCGCGTTCATATTGTTATAAGTGCACGGTGTGCATTTTACGGGTAGGGTTGTCAAGGGCATATTCGAGCGGTTGAAATGTATCGTTCATCCCTTGAATTATATGTTTAACGCACTCTCAGTCCCTATTCTATGTAGACATCAAATATATCGGCATCAAAACTAAAACATTAAAACACTTAACAACCCCGATTACGTCACATTGTAAGTCCGATGAAAACACACAGACATCGACGAAGGCGATAGATGAATAGTTGATAAATATGGATCAACTAAGATATGTATGCATATATACTGGTATGTTTAAATATTAGTCATAAATAAATTACACGAAAACGTTATGGTTTCATTTCCGACAAAAAACACCAGATTAAATGTGTTGATTTATGGTTTGCGACTGCTTTTAGATCCAAGTAATCTTTACTTTGGCTTCTCATTAGACTATTTGGCAAAAAATACATTTCATTACTACTAAGTTCTTCTTACGTATTGAAAAATACTGAAGTAAGTATAATATATCTATAGAGTTCCCTATAGACTTGGAAACGGTTGGGCCGATTTTTTTTTTTAATTTTGCGCGAAAGTACTTAGTGTGTCTGGAAGTGTTCTTATGTAGGTTTTGTATCGGAATACGTTTCCTATGTATCAGAAATCGTAGAAATCCGATTAAATAAGTCCGATTTTGATTAAAATAAACACTGTTATACAACCTAACATCACAAGTGCATCTGAGAAGTTTTATCAATATACAAAGTCCTTATTTCGTGGCGTCTCAAAGAATGCTATTCTTGCTATAGCACTCATCAGAGGACAAATATATATATATATATATATATATATATATATATATGAAAATGTCTGTGTGTGTGTGTGCGTACATTTTCCTACCAAATAACTCTGTCAATTTTCGGTCTAGAGACTCGAGATTTGACATGAAGTATATGTAGATTTGGGACAATCTTTTTAATTGGTTTTCGGCCAGAACTTTGGCTTTTAAGTTGCCAAAGCTCAACGATTTGACCTTTGTAAACTCTACCAAACTCCTCCGCCAGTTTTGAGTCTAAACACTTAGAATTTTAAATGTAGGTTAGTTGGGCATGGATCAAACCTTTTAGTTTGATTTGAGCCAAAAAAAAAATAAATGTTAAAGGTTTAAAATTGCGGTCAACGTTTTAAAACATTTTACCTCTGCGGTCTCTATCAAACTACTCAGTCAATTTCTGGTCTAAATATTTGAAATTTTACGTAAAGCTATTTCAGGCATAGGGCAAGCTTTTTAATCGGTTTGGGTCGAAAATTTGAGCTGCCAAGGGGTAAAAGTTGAAAAGATTTAACCTTTGCGGGGTCTAACAAATTACTCAGCCAATTTTGGGTCTAAAGTTTTGAAATTTATACATAATTGGTACTCAGACATGCCGCAAGCATTTTAATCAGTTTGGCGGCGAGAATTTGGTTGCCAAAAGGTCAAAGTTTGAAGAGTTGACCTTTGCAGATTCTTCCTAATTTCTCCGCCAATCTAAAGACTTAGATTTCCGGTGTAGGCAACTTGGAGATGGGTAAAATTTATTATATTTTGTTGAGACTAAAATAATAAATGTTAAGGTGTCGAGATTGGAGTCAAAGTAAAAAAAAAAAATTGACATATGCGGTCTCTACGAAATCGCGCAGACAAATTTTGGTCTAAACATTTGAAATCTTACATAACGTGTCTTCACACGTAGGGCTAGTTATGAACAGTACATAGAGCCCGAGCAAAGCCGGGCTGAAATGCTAGTATATATAAAAGTGAAATTGTATGTGTGTGTGTGTGTGTGTGTGTGTGTGTGTGTGTGTGTGTGTGTGTGTGTGTGTGTGCATTTCCTTACAAGATAACTGTAAATTTTCGATCTACTGACTCGAGATTTGATATAAAGGGTATTGAGTTTTGGGTAAATCTTTTTGGTCGGTTTTCAGCAAGCTATTTGGCTGCTAAGGGGTCAAAAGTTCAGCGATTTGACCTTTGAGAACTCTACATATGTCCTGCGCCAATTTGAGGTCTAAACACTTGAAACTTTAGATATTGTTTTTTTTTGGACATGGATCAAACTTTATAATTTTATTTGAGCTCAAAACAGTAAATGCTTAGGTCAAAATTTGGGATAAAGATTTTAAAAAATTTACCTTTGTGGTCTCTAGCACACTATTCAGCAAATTTTGTGTCTAAACATTTAAAATTTTACATAAAGGATATTTAGACATGTTGTAAGCTTTTTACTCAGATTTTGGACGAAAATGTTGCTGCAAAGACGTTAAGGTTGAAAGAGATGATCTTAGCAGACTTTACAAAACTCCTAAAAAAATTTAGGGTGTAAACACTTGAAATTTTAGATGTAGGTTACCTGGACATGAGTCCAACTTTTTAATATATATATGCATATACACATAAAGTTATGAATAGTACATAAGGCCCGAACAAAACTGTCCTGAACTGCTAGTTCATAAAACAAAATAAGCACTTTACAATAGCGGTCAAATTAAAGATATTTTTACAAACGCCGATCATATAGGTTTGTAATAAAATAATCGGTTCAGACAATATATCAAAGTTATATTTTTCGTAAAGGGTACAGCGATAATGTATGTTACTATTATAAAAAATAATTACCGAAATTAGTAACATATCCAAGAATTAAGGGATGGCTAAAATGTGGGTTCAAATTACGTAAAATGATCGTCGAAATTAGTAACATATCCAAGAATTATGAAAAATGATGAAATGTGAGTTAATTGATTGGTGTGTTTGTAATCAAATAATCGGCCCAGACAATATATCAAAGTTATTATTTTAGTAAGAGGTAGGCGATAACGCCAGACAATATATCAAAGTTATTATTTTCATAATTGAAGGGCAATAATGTGGGTTAAAGTTATAAAAAAATGATCGTCGAAATTAGTAACATATCAAAGAATTATGACCCACATTATCGGCCCCCCCCCTCTTACGATAAAATGTGAGTTAATTGATTGGTCTGTTTGTAATGAAATAATCGGCCAAGACAACATATCGAAGTTATTATTTTAGTAAGGGGTAAGCGATAACGTGAATTACAAATATCGAAAATGATTATCGAAATTAGTAACATATCCAAGAATTATGAAGAATAAATCGATTGGTGTGTTTGTAATGAAATAAACAACCCAGATAATATATCAAAGTTATTATTTTCGTAAAGGAGGCATAACATGAGTTAAAATGATAAAAAATGTTTGTCGAAATTAGTAACCTATCTAAGAATTATAAAAAATGATGAAATGTAACTTGATTGATTTGGGCGTTTGTAATGAATTAATCGGCTCAGACTATATATTAAAGTTTATATTTTCATAAGGGGTCTGCGATAATGTCGATTTTAATTATGAAAAATGATTGTCGAACTTAGTAATATATCCAAGAATTATGAAAAACGATGAAATGTGAGTTAATTGATTGGTGTGTTTGTAATGAAATAATCAACCCAGACAATTATTTTTTTTAGCTTAGTTTATTTTCGTATATACAAACATGTATAATAGTTTATAATTTGCTATTATTTTCATAAGTAACTATACACAACTTAGAATTAATAAATTTACTAATTATTAAATAGAACATTTTGGTAGAAAATTCATAAATTAATTAAAAGTGTTAGTACGAATAGCTCAGTTTAATGACTTTGTTTGATAAAATTCAATATGGTGTAATGGAAAAATATGAAGGTATCTGCAGTATTCTCTTTCAATTTTCGGATTTTTACCATATCAAATCACATTTCAATTCCTTTTGACGGATTTATTGTTGCTATTTCTGCTGATGAGTTGGGGGCATAATAGATTACTGATTGATATAATAATTAAGTGATTAATTTTGCGCCACGAAACAGATAGTGTCAAGAATTTTATAGGCCAACTGAATTAAAGGAATTAATTATAAGATAGTCAACATCATGAATTTTGGAATATAACTTTTTTCATTTATTCTCTATATTGCTCTGTAATTACATTGAGCTTCTTAAATAAGGATTGATATATAGTAAGAAAATATATTTCTACAGAAATGTATATAAAAGCATATATGCGTTATATATATATGTATATATATATATATATATGTATATATATATATATATATATATATATATATATATATATATATATATATATATATATAACGTGCCTTCAATAAGTTTCCAAACATTTTATCTAGGAATTTAAAATTGTCGTAGACTATACGTCTTATGAGAGATAACTGACAATTTTTTATGATTCCAGGTACAAAGAAACGGCTATAACAGGAATGAGAATACACCCTACTAAAGCTTGATTGGCACAGCTGTGGAATTTCAAATATGTAATCTGGCCGTGGGGACACTTTATAAAAATGATATGCAATAAAATTCTGTTTTAAACTTGAAAAAATGCCACAGGAATGTATGGAATGCTTTAGACTTTTTGGACCATCTTGAATGAATCGAGTATCAGTTTTTGAGTGGCATAAGAGATTCAAGGAAAGCAGGGATACTGTAGGGAAGGGCGAGAGGTGTTGGAGGCGTACAGAAGTCAGGAAGTCAGAAACCCAGAGTTGATTGGCTAAATAAAGAATTTCATGGATAAGGACCTTCGTGGGTCTATAGAGACAATAAGTGCACAGTTTGATGTCAGTGTGGGAACTGTACACACAATTATTCGCGTTGAACTGAAAATAGGGAAGATTTGCGTGAGGTTTTCCCAAGGCTGCTTCATTCTTGTCACATACCTTATGGGCATCAAGACAGTTCCCTACCCTCCCTAGTCAAGACCTTGCCCCCTATGACTTTTGGTTATTCTCTATGCTAAAAGAAAACATTAAAAGTTGTCGTTATGACACAAGTGAGGAGATGAAAGAAGCTGTGACAAGAGTCATTGACACGCTCACACAAGACGAATTCTGTAAATTCTATCAGAAAATGTTGGAACGGTACAACAAGTGCATGACAGCCGGAGGAGATTACTTCGAATAGGTGCTACAGTTTCATGTGTATACTTATAATAATAGTGCAAATACGAAAAGTCTGGAAACTTATTTAAGGCACCTTATATATATATATATATATATATATATATATATATATATATATATATATATATATATATATATATATATATTGATATTGATATACTGTGTGGGTGTATGCGTGTAGGTGACTATGACGGACGTGTGAGATTAAAACATACTTGTATGAGTGTCAGTAAAATGTAAATTTAAAATAATAAAATGTTAATTAATGTTGAAATATTTTAATTAATTCTTTAATATTTCCTTGATTAAATTAATTACTTTAAATAAGTTTTATTTCTTAATTTTTGCAAATTAATAATTAATGCTTGCTTTTAATTACGTTTCGCGTTCTTGACTGCATGCTACACACATCAGGACAGACCAGCATACAATTTCACCCAATCTTTAATATGGTCGCAACATTTTATGTCATATAAATGAACCAATATATGTTTGTTGATTCTTATAACTACCGATCGATTGGTATGTCGCAATCAATTCACAAACACACACACACACACACACACACACACACACATATATATATATAATATTTTTACAAAAATCAAGACGACAAAATAAGTAATATAGAACATCATACACTGTATTTCCTTATTTGTTACAATTGTTTTATAAACATTTAGACAATAATTTAAATATATTTCAAATATAGCCACTCTTCAGACACAAAAATACATTTGTCATATATATATATATATATATATATATATATATATATATATATATATATATATATATATATTTATAATCTATATTTTAAAGAACCAAGCACTGGATTCACCACTTTTCTCCTCATTTTATTTATATAATTATTTTCGATTACCTTCGAATTAGATAATAAAATATATATGTGTGCGTATTATATATATATATATATATATATATATATATATATATACATGTTTACATGCACACAACACACAAATGAATTTCTACTATGCAGTAACCCCGAGTGTATAAGGTCGCTCTGTACAGTGGTTTGTGAGAATAACCAGGCATGAAGACACTTCTCTATACAAGTAAACTCTGACCTAATATTCAAAATCACAATATTTGGAGCTCAAATAAGATCTCAGCATCACCAATCCACACTGATAGATGATAAATTAAGCTGAAGTAAAATGAAACAAAGCGATATATATATATATGTATATGTGTGTGTGTGTGTGTGTGTGTGTGTGTGCATGTATATAGAGGAATACTCGTCCTAGAATTGGTAAAATAAATCCCCCAAAAAGAATGGCTTCGTACATAACTCCGTTAACCTTCGTCACTGAGCAGAAAACCCACTGCTAAAAACGATATTTTAAAAATGTTCATTGCGCATCAATTATATCAAACCTCAGAGACGCTCTATGCAAGAATATATTTTCTCCCCCTTGTTTAATAGTGCGTAGATGAATCAACTTACTGGGTCAAAACGAGCATTGGAGACAAGCAGAAAAAATAATGTATTGAAGTTAAATAGCCCGATCAAAAATAAAAAAGATATACTAAAAAAAAAAGATATACTAAAATGATTTGAGTCGCAGAAATTAGAAACTCGCGATTTCTGGAAAATTTATAATTGTGTGGTGAACAAATCGCCTGCTATCACTCAACCATGTTATCGCCTGCAGGGTGGACGATGGATAAACTGCTACCTGAGACACCACAAGCCGCTTCCTCCCCAAATTATTTTTGCTGACGGACGCCACGCCCGATGATCTGATGATAGCCTCTCCGCATGTCTGTAATATTATGAAAACTTAAACATCTCCAATCGTGCAGGCCGGGTCTTATTCTTAATATATCAATAAATAAATGCTCTGCGGATCTAGCGCATTTTATTTCCAAACTATACAACAAATTTATTGTTAAATTATGCTTTCATGGAAATTTTTCCTTATCTATTACTATCTGAACATTCGTGAAAGAAACCAGTTCAATTCAGTTATCGCCTCATTAGTATGTGCCCTCTTTGCGCAAATTGTTGAGTCGTTAATTAATCAAGCACTAATCACCCATCTCGTAGGTTTTCTTATAAAAAATAAATCGTACGGTATTACTGGACGTAAACTTATATGATCAGATCTTTCTTAAACAAGAGAAAAATTGAATTTGTTTTTGAGGGCAGTACATTCAAATAACATGGCATTGATGCGGCGTCGATCTTTATTGTTCCTAGTATTCGTGAGTGAGCTACTTAATAAAACTTGTTTCCTAGATGTGTATGTTTGCTATATAGAAGATATGTGGGGAAAACGCTTCGTACCTTAGAAAATTATCTCCAATCTATATTGGAATGAGGGCATTACTATATAGTGACATTTAATACGACTAAAGCAAAATTAAACAAAATTGTGAAGAACCTTTTCAACTACATAACCCTAAAATCTCATTTTTCAAAGTCCTCCGCACAGGTAACATGAATTGGAACAGATATATAGCAGACATTGCCAAGAGCGCTGCAAAGAAGATAGCCTCTCTCTACTTTGCTTGGAAAATACTAACACTGGATGTTATTGATGGCCCCTATATCTGCATTAACTAGTATTACTACATCTCATTCAATTATATCTATCATACATAACTCTCAAGTTGACAGCATTCCAAACTCTCAAATCTGATAGATACTGCACCGTCAACAAAGCTGTATGTCTTGTCACATCGCCGCAATCTTGCATCCATGTATTTATTTTACAAGGTATTTGATGAAATGCGCCTCGACAAAATCATAGCACTGGTGCCGCCCTCGACGTAAATAACCGACTCACCCGACAAGCAGCAAAATTCCACGCCTTCATTGTAGACAGCCTTCGGTTTTAATGCTTTCTTTTTATAGAACTGCTGGACTTTAGAAATCTCTCTTTGTTTCCTGTTTCTAAGAAATACAGACTTTTAAATGCAATGTGAACAGACATCTTGCTGTTGAATTCCCTACTTAGAGTGTCCCTGTAGACATGGTTCCTAATTCACAGTAGTCCTTTATGCTTCGGTGGCAATTTTTCTAGTTGGGCTGAATACACGGTGAAACGATAAAAACGTCCCCTATAAAAAAAACACTACAGATTTATTTTTAAACTTTTATTGAAAAAATCAATTCAAGTAACTTGATTATGTAGTAGAGCTGACATCTCTTCAATATAGCCGCCTTTTATCTCAATCACCGCCTGGATACGGGTCCGGAACATAGAGCATACTTTTTCCACAAGCGCCGATGTGAACTCGGCGAATACTCGGCGGATGGTCTTGATCAGGCTGGCTTCGGTGTTGTGGGAAGGCATGTTGATGATTTTCTCGACGTATGACCAGATGGAGTAGTCCAAAAGGTTCAGGTCGATGGAGGAGGGGGGCCAATGAGATAAATCGTACCACTCATTCTGAAGTCAAGCCTGAGTAACTTTGGACACAGGGTCTGTCAGCGGCCACCACATTGCACCAGGGGATCACTACACTCTTCAACACGTCCAGGTACACTGTGGTGCTGATTTTCAAGCCGACTCCGAAGATGTGAGGTTGCATGACGTGGATCTCACTTGAAACAACACCAAAGACCATAACCGTGGCCGGAAACTTTATTTTCATCACCCTGTGCCCGTCCCTGTTATTCGTGGCAATTCAACGGTGCATTTTGAATGTGCTGGTAATGGTCCTGTTGTCAAAACTTGGATAGCTAGCGAGCATGAGTTGAACATCGGCGCATCTCCAATCTTGCTCGTTGAACATTATGACATTTTTAGGCTTTAGATAGAAGCCTCCTAAAGCTCTTGGAATTTGTACATAACAGGTTAAACTAATAGATTGTCTGCCACAGCGAAAGAAAACCGATGTTAGTCAAACGGAAATGGAATTATGTCGTCTTTTCTAGGGCGAAAGTTTTATCGTTTCACCTTGTATGGGTGGAAAAATGGTGTCGACACTTGGAGAAATACATAATTCAATGATTTCTAG
This sequence comes from Euprymna scolopes, assembly GCF_053919585.1. Lineage (NCBI taxonomy): Eukaryota > Metazoa > Mollusca > Cephalopoda > Sepiida > Sepiolidae > Euprymna > Euprymna scolopes. Next base: position 11,733,443 of record NC_136490.1, read on the forward strand.
ATTGCTCGTTTAGAATCCCCATTCCAATTTTGAAAAAAAATACACTACGCGAGTTTTTTTTGTTTTTATTTTCTAGAAAATGCCTTTATTACAGAATTGATCTTAAAGACTACCAGAAATTAATTAAAATTGAGTAAAAATCGAATAATTTTCGTTTAATGAGTATTAATGAAATACAATAGAATCCTGGTATTGTTTCTATAATCAAATAGGGAACCGCGCTCATATTCTCCTACCTAAAATCCTTTTAAAAACTCAAAAGAAAATAGAATTCTGCTAGATGTACACAAACACGATACAAAAAATTCAAAATCCGCCACCACTATAATAACCATAATTAACATTTTGAAATCACGGAATATTTATAAGAAAATGAATTTCAAAGTGATTTTCATAAATAGCAGGGAAACCCGACGTTACTCGGGATTGAATGATCTTCATATTTTTGTTGCCATTGAAATCGATGAAGACCATTTTTTCTGTCAAATCCTATAGATTGCCTGATTTAGTCGAGGACCCATTGCGGTGCATCAGAAGGAAGCTTCAGATGACTTCACGCAATGACTTAGTCCAACATTGTAGTCTACATTGGATTGTAGAGGACCTATTGTAATTATTGATATATATATATATGTGTGTGTGTGTGTGTGTTTGTGTGTGTGTGTGTGTGTATAACAGATTGAATTAAAGTTTCAAATGCAAACGTATTATGGGTAAATTGTGCTGTAAACATAAACATCCATTTTGAACACGTCCCTGTCATATAAAAGAACCTACTGTTGATTTTATGTGCTGGATCTTCCATCCTGTGTTGTAATAAAACTTCTTAAATGTATCTGTGATGTTAGGCCGTATAAAGGTGTTACGTGTTTTATCAAAATCGCGTGTTTCTTCTTCATCGGATTTTTTTTTTCAATTATCGATTATTGATTATAATAACTCTTCCCTATACATTTGTATGACGTTTCATAAAATCGGCCCAGCTGTTTCTGAGGCTATAAGGAACGAACTGACACACAGACAAAATTCCTTTTATATAATAGTAGATAGAGATTAATAAACTTAACAGAAAAGACCAGTTTATTTAATTGATAAGCTTTTATCTAAAATATATTTGGATATGTATTTTTGTTGCGAAATATTATAACACACTTTTCGTTTGATTTTGCTTGGCGCAATATTTAAGTGACCTATACTTAACACAGGTTGATATTGTGATATCATAATAGACACACACTCTATTCTTTTTCTCTTTATTTCTACTCTAATCTCTTTCTCTTCTCTTTCTCTCTATCCCCTTTCTATTATTTCTCTACCTCGCTTTCGATTTTTTTCTATCTCTCACTCTCCTTTTTATCATTCTTGATTATTGGTAATCGCAGGGTGTGCCTTCGGGGACTTTAAGATTATAAATTTGACGAGTATAATTTCAATGTATATCACTGCTGAATGAATAAAAAAACAAATAGGAGTAATGCGTGTTTTAAATTCAAATAATAGTTTTATTCTAAAATGAAATAACATTTTTTATGGGAAAAAATGTATCTTAATACCAGTTTGATGATACAACGTCGAATGTAAAGCGTTGAAGTAATGAAGACCATGTGCCCTGCCGGTGCGCCATCTTCTCCTGACATTGGTTGGTGTTCTTGTCAAGACGCAAGAGAATGGTAAAACAGCGGAAAAGTTTAATGGCGAAGGCTGCCGAGTGCATTTCAAGGACGCATTGCCTCCTCTATCTGGGTGGTCTCTTCCAACGACACACACTCTCTCTCTCTCTCTCTCTCTCTCTCTCTCTCTCTCTCTCTCTCTCTCTCTCTATCTATCTATCTATCTATCGCTTTCTCTCTCTCTCTCTCGCTCTCTCTCGCTCCCTCTACCCTCTATTTCCTGCACACCCGCGTTCATGCATTTTATTGTCATGTATTTCCACAACGGATGTCTCGACCTTAAGTCTCATTCCTTTTATTTCCAGTAAACGATAACGTTTCGTTATAAAACAAATTTCGCAGCATAATTATTGTTTCCAATGATGAAATATGTGTTTCGTCATAGAAATATGTCTGGGATTTTTTTTTTTAGATGAAGATTCAAAGTTTATTTAGATTTTTACGACTATTGTTCTCACCTTCGATGCTATTACTACAACGTTTTGACAAATGAAAATTTCTACAGGTGCGTTTTATCGAACTCGGGAATCATTCTGTCGAATTAAGAAATCTGTACGAAATTTGAAACAGAAACCTTGCATGTGGGACAACGTAAATAGTATAAAGTACTAAATATTAAGATAAAGGTTGAAGCTTAAGTGTTGTATTTTATGTTCATGTTAAGAGAAGAGAATCTAGTTATTATATATATTCATTGTGAGTGTTCATATTGTAAGAGATGGGATGGAGACATTAACAAGTATATATAAAGAGAGAGAGAGTACATATTAATACACTTTGAGAGGCGATTCGATATCTAGATAGATAGACCGAGAGATTGGCATTTATGCTTTTGACAGTTCTGTATGAAACGGGAGTGTTTATATAACATAAATAGTTTAACACATATACTTTCTAACACATATTTTTTAGATGATGATTTTATCAAATGGTTCTCATACATAAATGGACAATACCTTTTCTCGTTTTAATGATGAACACAGAAGACGGCAGTTATGAAAAACATGATGATCATTTATTTCTTCCATATGACCGGTCAATGGCTTTGCATCCAGGAATTCAAAGTTTCTTTACATCTTCTTCTTCTAAAACCCTCTCGCTTCCAGACGGTGCCAAGGTTCGGTCTGAACCTCTGTTGACTCTTCGACCCTTTAACTCTCCCTCTCCTCTCTAACTAACTCTAACTTCGAACTATTTCCTATATTGAGAAATCACATGTATGTCTGGCCAACGGTACTATAATTCACGTGTCATCATCATGTGCGATTTGCACGTTTTTGAAACATTCTGATGACCAGGAAATTTCCCATTTTCCTTTGCTGTTTTACAAAGGAATTTAACCAACTTACCTAATTCATATAACCCATATTTTATTATGCACCTTCTTTCTAACAATGTGCATAGTTTCCAGCCAAATTTGTATTTATTAAATATTTTATCAGAATCAACAATTTACTGGACATTCCATTTAAAACCTATTGTTCTTTAAAACTTATCTCCAGGGTTCGATTCCCGTTTTCTCTGATTTTATTTTCATTTACTAATTCTCTTTATTTTTACTTACATGAAAAAAGGGGACAAGCCTTTTTCATGTAACATAAGTACGTGCTATATTAAGAATACAGTTACGGATTACTTAAGGTATATACGCAATCATAAGTGGTTTAAGGAACCCCCGTCAATTGAATGCAGGCTTTCAAGTGAAATTCAGTAATATTGTCGAGTTAAAAAATTAAATATTGCCGAGTTCAGTAAAATTTTAGAAGAAAAAAATGTGTAAAATACATTACTCCAAATAATAAGAATCTTTTAAACTGTGTTGTCACTTTACATTTTGTTTACACATTTTTCCCTATGAACGTTAGCTTTGCTTGATTTCACCAGGGAATTTTATAGAACGATTCCTTCAAATCCATCCTACCTCAGGATTCACACGAGGTTAGATATATTCAATATGTTGCTATTATTATTATATAGACATATTTTTTCAGTTTTAAGCTTAACTAACCTGGGTGCCCGGCGTTGCCCGAATGTTTGGAGGTGTGTGTTGAGCAAAATAAAAAAGTGGTATTAGGCAAGTAAGCTCGAACCTGTGACGCGAAGGCGGACAAGAAAGTGAAAGCAAATCTGACATCTTACCCCTACTCCATAATGCGACCGGAAGTTCAGCACGTTAAAATTAGGTCAAGTCAATTCAACCGATATGATGATTTGTAAAAATGGCTCGCAAAAATCGACCCCTCCTTGTAGAAACTGTCCAGTTGAGAGTGAAGAAATAAATGTTTTGGCCGATTTTTCGATATTTATAGTCCGAGACGTTGAGCTGCCAAATGATACCGATCTCGTGAAAATCCGTTGCGTCTGCCGAAAGTTTTAGGCACACATACACACACACATACATACATATATACATACATACATTTAAACAGATAGGTGAGATTTATATTATAGACTAGCCTGGGAGCCCGGCGTTGCCCGGGTGTTTAAAGGTGTGTGTTGAGTAAAAAAAATAGTTATAGTCGGCAGGCAGGATCGAACCCTTACCGCGAAGGAGGAAAAGAACGTGGAAAAAATACAAACGTAACGTCTTTGCTGTTACGTCCATCGCCAAACCGGAAGTGGCAGAATTAAGACTACATAATTGAAAAGAGAGGATGGCATTCGAAAATATCGGCGTGAAAAACGACCCCTCATTGTAGAAATGTGCCCAGTTAAGGCTGAAAGAATTAATGTTTTTAGTCTATTTTTGATATTTGTCGTCGGAAGGGGCGAGCTTCAAGACGATACCGATCTTGTGAAAATCTGTCGCCTCTGTCTAAAGTTTTAAGCAGACATACATACATACATACATACATACATACATTTAAACAGAACGGTGAGATTTAGATTATTATAGTTGCAAATAGAATGGAAGCAACTCAGTTTACAGTAGTGACTAAAATTTGTTAAATTTCAAGATTAACTGTTAGATCTCTCTCTCCCTCTCTGTGTCTGTCTGTCTCTCTCTCTCTCTTTATATCTATATATATATATATATATATAGAGAGAGAGAGAGAGAGAGATCTTAACAGTTAATCTCTCTCTTTCTCTCTCTCTCTCTCTCTCTCTCTATATATATATATATATATATTAACAGAGAGAGATTACTATAGTTTGCTTGATCACTTTATAGTGTATTTATACGTTTATAGAAAACAATATAGTGCAGAGTTGTAACAGATAAACACAAACCGATGTAAATTTAATAAAGTGGAATGAGTTTTACAGTTTCAACTTTTTTTATTGATACAATGTACTCTTTGATATATATTATTACAAACCTTCTTGCATGAATTAATTGTTTTTTGTGTAACTTTGGTGTTTTATTTCTTTACTTTTGGATTTATTCTTTCTTATTTGTTATTTAATGTTGAAGCCAATATTATTATTATTATTATTATTATTATTATATAAAAATATTTTCAGTTGTAAGTTTAATTAATATGGTTGCAAATATCATGGAAGCAATTAAGATTATAGTAGTTAATAAAGTTTAGTAAAATTTCAAGATTAATTATATTTTATTTTAAAACACATTGTGGGCCGCATCAATATCTATTTTTTTTTTAATATTTGTTTTATATTTTATATATTTTATCTTATTCGGTATTCAATATTTACAAAGAATATTTTTTCGGCCTAATATTTTATTTTATTTCTTAATCACTGGGAATAGTTTCTATATTTATTAATTGTTTATTATATTTATTAATTGTTTATCATATTTATTCTGCATCCAACGTTGAAATAAATGTTATTCTTATATAGCGAACATTGTCCAGGTGTAATAATAATCATTATAACAGTAAAAGTTTTCGCCCGAAGTTTTGGGAATTTAATTATTTAATCTAGGCATTTATTTATTTATTTTATGTTTGTTTCTCTTATTTTTAGTGAGCATAATAGATGCTCTGTTTTTTAGGTCTATCTAACTATTCAAATACGTATTTATTTATATATGATTCTTTGTTTTGTATGAACTGGTGAATCTATCAACAATTCAATTGTGTTTGTTGGTCCACCTGATTTCTTTATTTTAGATTTACTTTAGATTTGTCTGAGTGGGTTCGAGATACTACGTTGTATAAATAATTAAATTTCGTTTAATTGTTGGCTGATATAACTGTTTAATGTTTACAATACCTGGTCGACGTTAAAAAGTTCGAAAGTTTTAATACTTCAAAAAAATATTTCTTTATAATTCTATGCAGTCGCGATGAAATTAGATTTCATGTCAAATATTAAGAAAATATTAAAATGACTTATTCATTTACTACAAATTCAAATTGCATTATGATCGATTTACTGTCATAATAAAATATTGATTTCCTACTAGTTTATTCATTGGTAAAGATAATACAAGCGTGTTATTAGAAAATATTTTTTTATTGCTTTAGAATAAAAGTAAATATTTTAAAATATTTACTTTTAAATAGTAATTGAGGGCATTTAATCCTTATGAAAAACCCGTCCATAAAAGTAACTCTAAACTCTACTTCGAATCGATATTTATTTTATAGTAATTTTCCCACCTTGCCAAAATTGCCTGACTGTTTGGTGTCTAATTTCCCGTCTATTCACTATTTTCCATCTATATATAGCATAATCACGTTGACACACCAGTTCCTGTTACACCACCGAAGTTAAATAACGTTGAATCTGACCAATACAAAAACTAGTACT